>NC_057809.1:467714895-468014895 GCF_018294505.1 Triticum aestivum
GGACGCCTCTTGTCGACCAAGAAATGACTGTTTCTTAATCGACTGAGCTGTAATTATACCTTTGGTGCAAAATCTGGCCAAATTCCCGCGTTCTTTATATGCTCTCCTACATGCACGCTACTCCACCGCAAACGCCCTACTTGGAGCCAAGGAGGCCGTGCCAAAAATAGGTAGGTACCATGTACACAGGTAAAGCAATTCACGAATGCGATGCTCCCTCCCTCCCTAGGACTAGGAGAGCGACGGTGCAGTGTAGGTGGTGGCATGCTACAAAGTACTAGCTAGCTAGGGTTTGGACTTAAGAGGAGCACGGTAGCGTAGTATGGGCTACAGACTAGTTGTGGGTTTGGTCCTGACTCATCATATCAAAGACTTGGTGAATCGTGAGTAGTGACTAGTGAGGACCTAGCTATACACCAGCAGCTCCCTCTCCAGACAAAACGGTAGTACTACGGCAGCAGGTCCTGGTGGTACATGAGAGAAGCAAGGGAGTGTCAACAGGTTCAACTCAACCCGATCTGATCATTTCTTAACACCAGCGGCGTAGATTAATAGTGTGTCAACACGACATAGATACATAGCCCAGGCTTACCAAAGCCACAAACAGAGCAGATAAATACCTAGTGGAGGTAAGATATATACGACTACCATACACTCTACACTACAGTATGCATTACATTCCGCGTGTATAGCTAGGTCCCCACAGCCACGCGCGCGCGACACAAAACAAAGCGCGGAGCAGTAGAGCCGTACGTACGTGCCCCAGTGATGCAATGCAATCATGCATGCGTTGTGCTGCGCGCGAGAGAACGTATTACCGGAACGAGCTCAGCAGCACCGTCTGTCACGCCACTTGCCTGCCCTAATCTGTCACCAGCTCACCGTTTTAGGAGAAAAATTAGCCCCTGCCCAAGCACGACGATCGATCTAACGGAATTCCCTGAACCGATGTTGACCGTGCCGACAGCCAGATCCCAAACTAATGCCAGTGGGGCATAGTTTATGGAGGAGTGAGGTGCAGTTTGTTGCCGAGTCCACTCCGTCCCCTCGTCCATATGGCGTGCCAGTTTCATCGCGCGGCGCCACTTCAACGCTTCGTATGTTAATAAAATCCCATTTGCATTTGCATGTGTAAGCAGACACGCATGAGTTTCGCAAATGTACATGCACTAACATGGATGCAAGTGCAGCTCGAGATCTGTAGTACGCAGAGGCCTCCATCGAATACTGTACGTGTGTTGGATTCCATTAGTTCCAGCATGTAAGACAATAAGTTTTGGGGGAACCAGCACAACCCTCTAGGGGTGGCTTATCTCATTATATATAATGGATGTGTTACAATACGTACATAAGTACAGAAGCTATACATAGTCTAACACCCTCCCTCAATCTTAGCCACTTTCTAAAGAACTGAGAAGGGTAAGATTGCGCCTACAAGCCTCAAACTGTGGTAGAGGTAAAGGCTTAGTGAAGATGTCTGCAAGTTGATCCTTAGATGAGATAAACTTGATCTGGAGTTGCTTCTGTGATACACGTTCCCGTACAAAGTGATAGTCAACTTCAATGTGTTTCGTTCGGGCATGAAATACTGGATTTGCAGAAAGGTATGTAGCACCGATGTTATCACACCAAAGAATAGGAGGCTGTGGTTGAGACAAACCCAACTCATGAAGCAAAGACTGCACCCAAATAATCTCTGCAGTAGCATTAGCCACAGCCTTGTACTCAGCTTCAGTACTGCTACGTGACACAGTAGCCTGTTTCCGAGCACTCCAGGCGATCAAATTAGGGCCAAAGAATACTGCATAACCCCCCGTGGATCGCCTGTCATCTGGGCTACCAGCCCAATCTGCATCAGAGAAGGCCGAAAGGACCCGAGAGGAAGTCGGCCGAATATGCATACCAAATGTCAGGGTGAACTGAACATAACGAAGAATGCGTTTAACAACAGCCCAATGAGTATCTCTGGGAGCCTGAAGATACTGACAAACCCTGTTAACAGCATAAGAGATATCTGGTCTCGTGATCGTCAAGTATTGAAGTCCACCAACAATGCTCCTGTACTCTGTGGCATCCGCAGGAGACAAAAGCTCACCATCAACAGCTGTTATCTTGTCGGTAGACGACATGGGTGTGGTGGTCGGTTTGCACTTCAGAATGCCCGCTCTTTGTAACAACTCCAAGGAGTACTTCTTCTGCGTAAGGACAAGACCAGTAGCACGAGAAGTGACCTCAACTCCAAGAAAGTAGTGAAGCTTCCCAAGATCTTTGACCGCAAAATCAGCACCAAGAGAGCAGACAAGAGCATCAGCGGCATACTGAGAAGAGCTGACAAGGATAATATCATCGACATATACCAAAAGATACATAGTGACTTCTGGCTTCTGTAGAAGAAATAAGGAAGTGTCAGCAGTGGACGGCACAAACCCATGAGCACGAAGGGCAGAGGCAAGGCGGGCATGCCAGGCACGAGGAGCTTGCTTCAAACCATATAGTGCTTTGGAGAGACGACATATATAGTCAGGACGATCAGGATCAGAGAAACCAGGCGACTGTTTCATATAAACCTCTTCCTCCAAAAATCCATGTAGAAAAGCATTCTGCACATCAAGTTGACGAAGTGACCAACCACGAGAAACAGCAATGGAGAGAAGAAGCCGAATAGTGGTAGGCTTAACGACAGGACTGAAGGTGTCCTCATAGTCAAGACCATGGCGCTGCCGAAAACCGCGAGCAACAAGTCGCGCTTTGTAACGCTCAATAGATCCATCCGAATGCTTCTTCACTTTGAATACCCATTTTGAGTCAATAACATTTACCCGTGGTGGTGGAGGAACGAGAGTCCATGTCTTGTTACGAAGGAGAGCATGAAACTCCTGCTGCATAGCCTCTCGCCAATGTGGAATGCGCAGGGCAGCCTGATATGAGCGAGGCTCAGAAGATGGATCCGCAACAGCAGCAGCCAAACAAGCAGCCAACCAAGCAACCGTACCATCCTTACGTTCCTTAGGTTTAAAAATGCCACTGCGACTGCATGTATGTGGTCGGGAGACAGGAACCACCGAGGTCGACGGAGCAGCCTGCAACGGGCTGGAGGACGGCGACGTTGACGAGTCAGCCGGTGACAAGGAGCCAGACACAATAGCCTCGGGCTCGGTCGGCGAAGAAGGCCGGCCCACCGGCGAAACCGGCAGAGCAGACGAAGCAGCTGGCGACGCCGGCGTCACAGACCGGGCCGATGGCGAGCCCGGCATAGTGGGCCGTGGCGCGGCCGGTGTCGCGGGCCGATCCGCGGATGAAGGCGACGTGAGGACGGCGTCGCGGACCCGAGCTGCAGGCGAAGACGGCGTGACGGGCCGAGCCGCGGGCGAAGACGGCGTGACAGGACGAGACGCTGAAGACTCGGCGGCCGCTGGCGAAGAGGGCCGAGCCGCTGGAGACTCGGCGGTCGCTGGCGTAGCGGACCGAGCAGTGGAGATGCTCGGCGCGACGGGCTCTTCGGGTGACCATGCATGGGCACGCGAATCGATGCCATGCAACATAGGGCGATCGACGTGCCCATCAGAAGGCGGCGATGATGATGGTGAATCCTCCAGCAGCTCCAAACGAGCCCCACGTCCGGTTCCTGCACCATGGTTAGGTAACAGCAAAGGAGAGTATGCAACATCATCAAATTGGTCAGAAGCAACAGAGGATGAATGCAGAGATGGTGGTTCGACAGTGGACACAGGAAGTTTGGCAAAGGGAAAAACATGCTCATCAAACACGACGTCCCGAGATATATAGACACGATTAGTGGGAACATGAAGACATTTGTAACCTTTATGAAGAGAGCTATAGCCAAGAAAAACACACTTCTTAGAACGAAACTCAAGCTTGTGCTTATTATATGGACGAAGATGCGGCCAGCAAGCACACCCAAATACCTTGAAAAAGGTATAATCAGGTTGTTCATTAAGGAGAACCTCAATGGGAGTCTTCATGTTTAAAACATGAGTGGGAGTACGGTTGATGAGAAAGCATGCAGTGGTGAAAGCATCACTCCAAAACCGAAACGAAACAGATGCATGGGCCAAAAGAGTAAGACCAGCTTCAACAATATGACGATGTTTACGTTCGACTGAACCATTCTGCTGATGTGTATGTGGACATGCTAAACGATGAGCTATCCCAAGCGACTGAAAGAAGGAGTTGAGGTTGCGATACTCGCCCCCCCAGTCCGACTGGACATGAACAATTTTGTGCTTGAGAAGACGTTCAACATGTTTTTGAAACTGAACAAAAATATCAAACACATCAGATTTGCGTTTAATAAGGTAAAGCCAGGTAAAGCGACTATAAGCATCAACGAAACTGATATAGTAATTATGACCACTGACAGAAGTCTGAGCAGGACCCCATACATCTGAAAACACAAATTCTAAAGGATGTTTCACCTCATGACTGGACTCCGAAAAAGGAAGTTGATGACTCTTCCCCAGCTGACAAGCATCACACACTGCTACATCTTTATTACTAGACAAACTAGGAAGCTCATGACGACGCAAAATATGACGGACAATAGGTGTGGCCGGGTGACCAAGACGAGCATGCCACTGTGACAGAGAGACCCGAACTCCACTGAAAACACGGGCGACGCCAGGATGCTCCAGACGGTAGAGGCCCTGGCACAACCGCCCACTAAGAAGAATGTCCCTCGTGCCCCGATCCTTAATAAAAAGATCAAAAGGGTGAAATTCACAAAGCACATTATTATCACGTGTGAGTTTAGGAACTGAAAGAAGATTACGGGTCACAGATGGAACTCGAAGAACATTGCGAAGCTGAAGACTCCTATTGGCATGTCTAGTGAGAAGAGATGCTTGACCAATATGAGAGATGTGCATACCTTCTCCATTGGCGGTGTGGATCTTGTCGGAGCCATGATAGGGTTCACGAGTGTGAAGCTTCCCCATCTCGCTGGTCAGATGCTCTGTCGCCCAGAGTCCATGTACCAGTGTGGATCGATGGAGTAGGACTGAGTGTGTCCCTGTTGCTTCTGCGGCGCGGGACGATCAGCCATGGCGACCTGACGGGCATTGTTGCGTGTATCTTTGCCGTCATTGCCAAGACCAAGGAAGCTTCGCTGGAAGCGCTTATGACACTTGGAGGCCCAGTGCCCATCGCGGCCACAAAGCTGGCACACACGTGGACCGCCAGCCCCCGGTAAGGTCGCAGTAGGTGGGGGGGCCGAGGCGGGCGACGGTGGCAGCCCCAAGGGAGACCGGGGTGATGAAGAAGAGCGGCCACCCTTGATGGTGGCGTTGGCCGAGAGGGAGCCAGTGCCCCTGGAGCGGCGTGTCTCGACCCGTTGCTCAGTGAGAAGGAGCCGAGAGAAAATCTCGTGTGCCAGCATGGGTGTCGAGTTGCCCCGCTCGTTGATGATCTCGACTAAGGCATCATACTCCTCATCAAGACCATTGACAATAAACGAGTTGAACTCGGAGTCGGTGAGGGGCTGTCCAATGGAGGCCAATGTGTCGGCGAGGCCCTTGACCTTGTTGTAGAACTCAGTGGCAGTGAAGTCAAGCTTCTGACACTCTCCAAGCTGACGACGGAGTGCAGAGACACGAGCCTGGGACTGCGCTGCAAAGGTTCGCTCAAGGATGGTCCAGGCCTCATGAGACGTCTTCGCGAAGACAACAAGTCCGGCAACTGCCGGCGAGAGCGACCCCTGGATGGAGGAGAGGTTCGCCTGGTCCTGCCCCGTCCAGACGCGATGGGACGGATTGTAGACCGGACCGTGCACGCTGTCTACCAGTGCGGGTGGGCAGGGAAGCGATCCGTCGACGTAGCCTAGCAGGTAGTGACTCCCCAAGAGCGGGAGAACCTGCGCACGCCAGAAGATGTAGTTGTCGGCGGAGAGCTTGATGGTGATGAGATGACCGAAGTGAAACGGCGGCGGCGAAGACGATCCCATCGAGGGGGCTGCCTGGGGTGCAAACACCATTGAGGCAGCCGGAGGCACCGAAGCCGATGCGGGAGGAGGCGGGACCGCAGCCAGGGCGGACGCCGCAAAGCTCGCGGCCGGGTCGGACGCCGCAAGGCCCGCGGCCGGGGCGGACGCCGCCAACCCCGCCAGCGGGGCGGTGTGATCCGCTTGCGGCAGGAGCGGCGGGACGACGCCCGCGGAGTCCGCAGCGGACGGCGGCGCCGCGGTGTGGACCACGAGGTCGCGCCCAAGCGAGGGCGCCGGCGGCGTGGAGTAGACGGAGCCGATGCTCCTGGTCCCGATCGGAGCCGGAACGGCGACGACATCGAGCGGGAGGTTGAGCAGAGCCGCAAGAGAGGCCGGGAGGAACCCCGCAGCAGTGGAACCGGTGGTGGCGGCGCTCGACATGGCGGCGGTGAAGGCGGCGGTGGCTGCGGCGGCGGTGCGGGTATTAGGGTTTGGAAGTGGAAGCAATCAAAACCTAGCGTGATACCATGTAAGATAATAAGTTTTGGTGGAACCAGCACAACCCTCTAGGGGTGGCTTATCTCATTATATATAATGGATATGTTACAATACGTACATAAGTACAGAAGCTATACATAGTCTAACACAGCATGAATAATGCACGGCTGGTGAAGATCGTTTCTGTACACCAGATAGATCTAGAAAGCGTAGACGCATGCGAGTATACAAGAACGCCACAGGCTGTAGTAGTTGTTGATCGCGTACTCACTCGATCAGAGAGATCTTGCGCCCAGATTGAATACCACTCACAAAGGTGACAGCTAGCTTACCTCGTGTTCATGTCGCGCAATAGTCTGGGGCTCATGTACAGCTTAATTCTAATCTAAACAAGTTGTAGTTAAGCCTTTATTTTCCATGGCATGTGCGTGGGCAATTATGGCATTACCCTATACACTAACACTGTTTGTTTACTGCTCGTCATGATTCACGCACATATTTGTGTCTCTCCTTTGTCCAAGTATGCATATGCCGTTAAGTTCCTAACGACCTGCGTACGCATATGGATCTACATATTGAATTTGTATTGGGCTTGAGTGCGAATAATTCTGCCACTTTTTGGCTTTAATCATGCATGCATGCACTCATGCATGAGAAACAATGACCTGTATTTTTAGTGCCTCGGAGGCGTCAGCCAGCGCAGGATAAGCTCTTTTAAGCGTATATATTAACAAACCTACTGTATATGCTAAAGCAAATCCAGTTCCCTTTCTTTAACACGGCTGTGTAGATCTCTGGGTACACATATATCACCAGGCGGCGCATTGTGCCCTAAACGTACCATATCCCCTGCCCATGAGCCGCATGCATGGAAAAGGATCGGAATTAATTAGCTATAGTGGCCTAATCATGCTTGTCACAGAGCAGATCAAGCTGCAAATTAAACTAAACGGGCACTCGATCGGAAAACAAAAGCATCGCGAAAGATGACAAAACAGGATGCAAGGGGTAGAGGACGAGCTACACGTGTGGTTACTTGTTTATCTGGCACTGCTTATTTCCGGAGCTTGTTAACTTGATACTGCTTAGCGACAGTATCTCTGCGGATTTCGTAAAGTAAAGAAGATTGCGTTGCTTCTAAATTAAACCAGCCGCTACCATATTTAGAGGGTGCTTGGATACAAGGGACTATTTTTAGTCTGACTAAAAATAGTCTTTTTTAGAGGCTAAAGTTCCAAGCACCCCTGACTAAAGAGAGGCTAGGACTAGTCTTGAGGCTAAAATCTTTTAGTCATGGGAAACCTATTAAAATATGTATTAGCTCTCTCTCTTCTCATTTAATTCCTCTCCTTAGTTCTGGATTGGAGGGTTTGGAGGATAATAAATGCTCAATAACTAGATTTTAGTCTCTTTGATACTTGGATCCAAGCATGGGTGAGACTAGCAAGTTTTAGTCCCACTACTTTTAGTCATGGGACTAAAACGTATCCAAGCATGCTCTTAAGCACAAATTGCGCACCCAGTTGCCAGGCCCCCCTACAATTAGTCAAAACAATCTTCATTTTAAATCCACCTATCACCACTCTTTTGGGTCTTGGCCTCCTCTTTTTTTTCCAAATCCTTCCACTTTTGAGCGACCCGAATTATTAGGTGATCGATCGATCCATGAGCCTAATAGTTAATCATCACTACCTAACAATTAGTTCCTCTTCCGAAGAAATGGCGGTACTCGACTGACCAATAATCAAAGCCCTTCTAGTGAGCCACTGTGCTCCTACTCACTGTTGCCCCAGTTGGTCACTACAGGGTCAGGTCCTTGGAAGAAAGATGAAGCATAGGTGAAGGTGAAACGAACAACCTATGCGATTAGTCTTTAATTCGTTCATCAATAATTTATGTAATCCACCTTCTTCCACCATGAACAACAGTGATGATCGTGCTCTTATTGGTACGGGTCCTTTGAGTTGTCAACACTCAACGGTGCCCTACCGTCTGTTGTCATATGCAAGGCAAGCGTGCTTCCAGGCGTTTGGAACGTCCGGAGATTAAAATATATAAGTAGAAAAAAGGGCCTGATCATTTATTTATTCCTGTAGGGTGGTGGTTAAGGCAGCAACGTCTTGGATAACAAGGATCAGCAGTGATCTTGGAAAGCTTCACTCAATATTATGCTAAGAGCACGTAGTAGCGGTACCAAGTTGGTCCTTGTGCCTACAGAGTTGCAGTTGAATATGGATCAAGTGTATGTACTGGTAGGCGGCATTTTGCTGTCCAGCCGGCAGCTGGCGCCCGTTACAGCGGAGGAGACTGTGCCTCGCCTTGGCTGTCTGGTAAGAGGAATCAGAAGGACTAGCCGGGAGAAAATTTGTATAGTAGCTCGGCCAGAAGCTACGAAGCAGAAGGGACGGTGTACGAGCGTACGGCGCGAGAGTGAAGGGACGCACACCAAAACCTGTAAGGAAGGCCATTATGGTGTCCGTGGAAATCACGACCATGTCGACGAATGGGGTTTGCCCGGGCTCAAGGCTCAGGCGTACGACTGACATGTTCACCGCGTACAATGCAGCGGTGCACAGGAACCGTTTGATTCCGATAGGCCTGCCTAACGCTAGAAGATGCATGCATGGGGTCCTTGGGCAGTTCAGCTAGAGCAAGACGACGATGGAAGGGTCTTGGAGAGCTGCTTCGTATTCTTTCTTTTCCGTAAGCCGTCTTCGTTCAAGCAGCCGCCAGTCGCCGCTGAAAGCGCCATTTCAGCCTGAATTAGCTGGTTCGTTTTCCCGCTGCTTCAATTGCTCGAGCTCACCATTCTTACTGATGGCGACAGAGGCATACGCGAAATCATCCTCTGCCAATGAGAATGTTGCTACCCCATGTAGAGTGGCACTGCGCTGTACGCCGGCATCTGGGAGATCTCTTCATCGTTCAAGTGTAGGATGATCAGAAAGGGTCATTAATGTTGCTGTTTCTCCCAGCAAAGTAGCTCGTCACTTCTCCTGTATCATTGCATGTTGTAGCTTAGTCACGACCTGTCAGGAGTTCCAGCCCTCCTACTGCATCACTTTTTTTTGAGAACTTCCTACTGCATCTACAGAGATACTAAGCTCCCACGATTTGAAGCGCTCTGGTGCTTCAGGGTTTCTGGGTCGTTGTGGGACCTGCATGTAAGGTTGTCTATTGCTTAGTTTTATTTTCCCTTCTCTCTTTATTTTCTTACAGGTTTTAATTATGAGTGTTTATTAAAATTTGCGAACATTAAAAAGAAAAAGGTAATTTTTATTTTTAGCTTCATTAATATTTATTACATAGTATGTTGAAGTTCACGGGTACTTTTAAAGTTTGCGCACATTTTTAAAATTTGAAACATGTTTAATTTGCGAACGTTTTTAAGTCCATGAATATATTTTAAACTCATAAACATTTTCTACAATTAATGGTTTTGTAAATTCACGTATTTTTGAAAAATCCATGAACATATTTTAATCAAACTAACGTATTTTTTTTAGAAAATAGTCCATTATTTTGAGGGAGCAGTGGGGCGAGCGGAAAAAAAGCTAGCCGACTGAGAGGAATAGGGAGTCAAACTAAGCCGATCCATGTGAGTGTTATAGCAACAATTCCATGATTTTGGCGTGGATAGGACCTCTCAAGAGGCTCAAACGACCACCATCAACTGGCACCGAGACCGACACGTGTAAAGTCACCACAGCGACACACCAAAAAACTTCATTCTCCTCTAGAAAATATTGTCTCCAACAAAAACCCAACATGATATACAAATGAAAAAACACCTTCATAATGTAATTAAAGCGCAAGACAACATTGATAAAATCGAAAAAAACAACCAACCATGGCACTCTACTAGATATAAAAGAATTAATTCCACGAGTGAAGAACGACGCGGCGAAGCGCGCGTTAGCCTCTAGTCACATGTATAGCTGACAGAAGAAGCAGTCTGTCATTCCTTTTTTTTTTAGCATCTGCAGTCCGCCATTCCTATTTGGCGGATAGCGACCCAGGGCATACCTCCCATGCGCCACCTCCTCAGTATGGGCTGGCCCATACTGATTTTTTCCCACCGGTTTTTCCTTTTTCTTCCCACGTTTTCTTTTTTCCTCTTTCATTTTATTTTTCGTTTTTTTAATTTTGTGAATCTGTTTTGCAATTTGCGGATCATTTTTGAATTTGCAAAAAAAATCCACAAACATATTTTTCCAAGTTTGTGAACAATTTTTGAATTTGTAGACACTTTTCTGAATATGCCCACATATTATGAATTCACGTACATTTTTGGAATGCAAGTTTTTTTAATTTGTGAATATTTTACAAAACTCATGAACATTTTTTAAATTCATTATTTTTAATTTAAGAAAAAATTTATTAAATTTCGTATATTTTTAATCTCATGAATGTTTTTTTGAAAAGTTTTGAACATTTTTCAAATCGTTTTTTAATTCATGAATATTGTTTGAAATCATGAAGAATTTTTGGAATTCATGAACATTTTTTGAATACGTGAACATTTTGTCCACGGCCATTTTTTGAATTCACAATTTTTTTAAAATACATGAACGTTTATTGAATCCATGAATATTTTGTGATTTCCCTTTTTTTCAAAATCATGAACATTTTGGAATTCATAAACATTTTTCTCAAATTCACAAACATTTGTTTTGCGGGGTCAAATTCACAAACATTTTATGAATATGCAAATATTTTATTTCAAATCACAATTTGGAACATTTTTGAAATGCCAAATTATTTTAAAGAAGAAAACAAATATAAAAGGAAAAAACAAAAAGCAAAATAAACGAAATGAAAAAAACAGGGAGAAGTGAGTATCAAAAAACTCCGCTCGATATCTTGGATATTTTATCACATCCGCACCGCATGTGGGTGCGTGGCCGATGACAAGGGACGACCATGGAGGGCTTCTCATCCAAGAACAAGCGTTGTATGATCAACTTCGCGGTGACCACGCCAACTACATGGACACAAAGATTTAAGAGAATCAAAATTTTGTGGGCAAGGCCATGAGGTTGCTCAAGGACACGACAACCAAACATAATTCTTTGCTCAACCTGAAGATCGATGCCGTGCAGGAGGGCTTGAGGGTTGACATTGGTCAGCTCTATCCGGAGGACGACAAGGTACGACAAGAGGAGTCATCTCGTGTTGTGGAGTCGCCTCTCTATGTTCTCATGACGTGATTCCCCAGCGTCTCCGGCACCATCTCCGCTTAAACAAGGCCAAAGGAGGAATCCCACAACATCTACATTCCTCCTCCCATTTAGCGCGCAAATGATCGACCTATGTCCCTTCCCAAGTCTCCAGCCACTTGTTTGCATGGTGAACCTAACCAACTCATATATTCTTCATGAGTGGACATTCCGCAATTGGATGGTACCAACCCGAGACCATGGAAAACTAGATGCGAAGGTTAACTTACACTGTGGGGGCAGACCTCCAACACTTGAACTCGGTATGCTTTAGCTCAGTTTGATGGCGTTGCTGCTTGTTATGGTTCTGTATTCTTAAGTTCCAACTAAAACCCCATTGCCCCTCTTCCCCAAGCGCAAGGGTTTATAGCAAGAAGCAAGTTCCCTTAGTTTAGAACCCAGGTATGAATCCGCAGAGTTCTCTAATGAGTCAATGATAAGCCCCACTCTCAACACTTTGTCCCCAACACTTCCTGTGAGGTTGTCAATCTCACTAGGTTTGCTAATTACAAGGATTATCGTACCAAGTTTTTGAAATTGATTTTTGTATGCAGGAATTAAAATTTAGAATATTAAAGATCTGCAAAGAAAGCAAATGAGGTTGTATTTATGGTAAATAAAGGACTAGGATCCATAATTTCACTAGTAGCATCTATCCAAAAGCGGCATATGCCTGGTGAACCAAGAACCAAAAATATTTCGAGGCAAGGATGAAAGCCAAGTTTTAGCACAGTCTCGTAATGAGAACCGAAATAAGTTCAATTTAACAATATTATTATCCACATATTTTTCTTTTGCATATCACATAATTCAACGAAAGTATTAAGATGGAATGCAACATCTTCATTACGACTACCAGAAAATTATTTTTCATAACAAGATTTAGCATCAATATCACATGACTCCACACTAGTGGCGAGAGGAGCATTTGGTGTACTAATAAAATCATCATTATTATTATTATTTGAAAAATCACACAACTTAGTGTTTTTTTGAGACATAGCGACAAAGCAAGTAAACCAGCAAATAAAAAAAATTGTATTTTTGTAAAAAAATAGAAGTGTGGGAGATGAAAACGAGAGGCAAAGGCAAATGAAAATAAGAGCAAGTAGATGATCATTTGTGCAACGGTACTTGATAGGTTTTGATGATGTCTCCCCAGCAACAACGCTAGAAATTGTTCTTGCTACTTGTGAGCTGCGTTGGGATTTCCTCAAAGAGGAGAGGATGATGCAATACAGTAGAGATAAGTATTTCCCTCAGTTAAGAACCAATGTTATCAATCCAGTAGGAGAATCACACAAAGCCTCGTGGACAACACATGCACACACAAAAGCAATACTAGCACCCAATGCGAACCAGGGGGTTGTGAATCCTCTTGGCAGTTATTTCCAAGGATTAAATCCTATAGTGGTAGATAATAAAATAAATTGGAAAGCAAAAATAAAAGAAATAAAATTGCGGCAAGGTATTTTCTGTTTTTATATATGATAAAAGTGAAGGAAATATTTCCTAGAGGCAATAATAAAGTTGTTATTTATATTTCCTTATATCATGATAAATTTTTATTATTCATGCTATAATTTTATTAACCGGAAACATAGTACATGTGTGAATACATAGACAAACAGAGTGTCCCTAGTATGCCTCTACTTGACTAGCTCGTTAATCAAAGATGGTTAAGTTTCCTGACCATAGACATGTGTTGTCATTTGATGAACGGGATCACATCATTAGAGAATGATGTGATGGACAAGACCCATCCGTTCGCTTAGCACTATGATCGTTTAGTTTATTGCTATTGCTTTCTTCTTGACTTATACATGTTCCTATGACTATGAGATTATGCAACTCCCGAATACCGGAGGAACACTTAGTGTGCTATCAAACGTCACAACGTAACTGGGTAATTATAAAGATGCTCTACAGGTGTCTCCGATGGTATTTGTTGAGTTGGCATAGATCGAGATTAGGATTTGTCACTCCGATTGTCGGAGAGGTATCTCTGGGCCCTCTCGGTAACGCAGATCACTATAAGCCTTGCAAGCAATGTGACTAATGAGTTAGTTATGGGATGATGCATTACAGAACGAGTAAAGATACTTGCCGATAACAAGATTGAACTAGGTATGATGATACCGACGATCGAATCTCGGGCAAGTAACATACCGATGACAAAGGGAACAACGTATGTTGTTATGCGGTTTGACCGATAAAGATCTTTGTAGAATATGTAGGATCCAATATGAGCATCCATGTTCCTCTATTGGTTATTGACCGGAGATATGTCTCGGTCATGTCTACATAGTTCTCGAACCCATAGGGTCCGCATGCTTAACGTTCGATGACGATTTGTATTATGAGTTATGTGATTTGATGACCGAAGTTTGTTCGGAGTCCCGGATGAGATCACGGACATGACGAGGAGTCTCAAAATAGTCGAGACGTAAATATCGATATATTGGAAGGCTATATTCGGACATCGGAAAGGTTCTGAGTGGTTCGGGTATTTTTCGGAGTACCGAAGAGTTACAGGAATTCGCCGGGGGAAGTATTGGGGCTTCATGGGCCTTAGTGGAAAGGAGAGAAGTGCCACAAGGGGAGGCCGCGCGCCCCCATGGGCTGGTCCGAATTGGACTAGGGAGGGGGCGATGCCCCCCTCTTTCCTTCTCCCTCTCCTCTCCTTCCTTCTTCTCCTACTTGGACTAGGAAAGGGGGAAACCTAGTCATACAGGGAGTAGGAATCCCCTCTTTGGGCGCGCCCCTTGTGGCTGGCCCTCCTCCTCCTCCCCTCTTTATATACGGGGGAGGGGGCACCCCATAGACACACAAGTTGATCTTTTAGCCGTGTGCGGTGCCCCCCTCATAGTTACACACCTCGGTCATATCGTCGTAGTGCTTAGGCGAAGCCCTGTGCCGGTGAACTTCATCATCTCCGTCACCATGCCGTCGTGCTGACGAAACTCTCCCTCGGCCTCAACTGTATCAAGAGTTCGAGGGACGTCACCGAGCTGAACGTGTGCAGATTGCGGAGGTGCCGTGCATTCGGTACTTGATTGGTTGGATCACGAAGACGTTCGACTACATCAACCGCGTTACTAAATGCTTCCGCTTTCGGTCTGCGAGGGTACATGGACACACTCTCCCTGCTCGTTGCTATGCTTCTCCTAGATAGATCTTGCGTGATCATAGGAAATTTTGAAATACTACGTTCCCCAACAAAAAGTAGACCCGGGGGCCATAGTTTTCACTAGAGGCTTCTCTCTTGAGCACATGGCATACAATGGGTAAACAAATTACTGTTGGGAATTGATAGAAAAGCGCATAGTTATGACGATATTTGATACATCTCCAACGTATCTATAATTTTTAATTGTTCCATGCTATTGTATTATCTGTTCTGCATGCTTTATATGCAATAATATGCTATTTTATATTATTTTTCGTACTAACCTATTAACCCAGAGCCTAGTGCCAGTTTCTGTTTTTTCCTTATTTTTGACTTCTACAGAAAAGGAATATCAAACGGAGACCAAACAGAATAAAAACTTTACGGTGATTTTTCTTGGACCATAAGAAACCCATAAGACTTGGAGAAGAGGCCAGAAGACCCACGAGGAGGCCATAAGCCGTAGGGGCACGCTCCCAAGGCTTGTGGGGCCCCCGTAGACCTTCCAACCCTAATATTCACACTATAAATCCTCAAATATTCCCTATTCCCGAGGAGACACAAAAAAATACTTTTCTGCCACCGCAAGATTCTGTTCCCGTGAGATCCCATCTTGGGGCCTTTTCCGGCACTCTGTCGGAGGGGGATTCAATCACAGAGGGTCTCTACATCAATCTTGTTGCCCTTCGATGAAGCGTGAGTAGTTTACCACAGACCTAAGGGTCCATGGCTAGTAGCTAGATGGCTTCTTATCTCTCTTTGATCCTCAATACAATGTTCTCCTCGATGTTCTTGGAGATCTATTCGATGTAATCTTCTTTTGTGGTGCGTTTGTTGAGATCCGTTGAATTGTGGATTTATGATCAGATTATCTATGAATATTATTTGAGTCTTTTCTGAACTCTTTTATGCATGATTGTGATAGCTTAGTAATTCTCTTTGATCTATCGATTTGGTTTGGCCAACTAGATTGGTTTTTCTTGCAATGGAAGAAGTGCTTTGTTATGGGTTCAATCTTGCGGTGTCCTCTCCCAATGACAGAAGGGGCAGCGAGGCACGTATTGTAATTTTGCCATTAAGGATAAAAAGATGGAGTTTATATCATATTGCTTGAGTTTTGATGTCGCTTGAACTACGTTGGTATTTCCCCAAAGAGGAAGGGATGATGCAGCACAACTATTGTAGGTATTTCCCTCAGTTATGAAACCAAGGTATCAATCCAGTAGGAGAACCAAACAACACTATGTAAATGGTACCTGCACACAACGAACAAATACTTGCAACCCGGCGCTTATGAGGGGCTGTCAATCCCTCTTACGGGTAACGACGTCAGAAATTGGCGAGTTGTCGGGAGACTTGACTTGATTCTCCCCGGCAAAATATAGGTAAAATTGTGATAGATTGGATAAATAGATCTCAAATAAACGCGAAATAAAAGATGCAAATAAAAAGTACATCATGGTGTTTTGGGTTTTTTATAATAACAGACCTAAAAATAAAAGCAAATAAAAATAGATCTCAAAGGCAAATAATAGATCGGAACACAAATAAGATAAAGAATAGACACGGGGCCCGTAGATTTTACTAGTGGCTTCTCTCAAGAAATAGCACATGGTGGGTAAACAAATTACTGTTGGACAATTGATAGAACCTCAAATAATTATGAAGATATACAGGCAATGATCAATATATAGGCATCACGTCCAAGGTTAGTAGACTGACTCTTGCCTGCATCTACTACTATTACTCCACACATCGACCGCTATCCAACATGCATCTAGTGTATTAAGTTCATGGAAAACGGAGTAATGCAATAAGAACGATGGCATGATGTAGACAAGATCTATTCATGTAGGAATATACCTCATCTTGTTATCCTTAATAGCAACAATCAATACGTGTCTTGTTGCCCCTTCTGTCACTAGGAAAGAACACCGCACGACCAAACCCATCATAAAGCACCTCTTCCCATGGCAAGAAAAATCGATCTAGCCGACCTAACTAAACCAAAGATTCGGAGAAGAAATACGAGGCTATAAATAATCATGCATATAAGAGATCAAAACTCAAATAACTTTCATGGATAAAATAGATCTTAAAACTCACAGTTCATCGGATCCCAACAAACACACCACAAAAAAGAGTTACATCAAATAGCTCTTCAAGAGATCATTGTATTGAGAATAAAAAGAGAGAGAGGAATCCATCTAGCTACTACCTACGGACCCGTAGGTCTACAATGAACTACTCACGCATCATCGGAGAGGCACCAATGGGGGTGATGAACCCCTCAGTGATGGTGTCTAGATTGGATCTCGTGGTTCTGGAACTTGCAGCGGCTCGAATTATGTTTTGTCGACTCCCCTAGGGTTTTTGCAATATTTGGGTACTTATAGGGCAAAGAGGCGGTGCGGGAGGCCACCGAGGTGGGCACAACCCACTAGGGCCCGCCAGGGCCTCCAGGCATGCCCAGGTGGATTGTGCCCCCCTCAGGGCACCACTCTCGTACGTCTTTGGCCCATGTTGTTCCTTCTGATTCAGAAAAAATTCTCCAAAAAGTTTTGTTGCGTTCGGACTCTATTTTGTATTGATTTTCTGCGATGTAAAAAACAAACAAAAAAAGCAACTAGCACAGAGCACTTTGTCAATAGGTTAGTCCCAAAAAAATGATATAAAGTTGCTAAAAATGATTGTAAAACATCCAAGAATGATAATATAACAGCATGGAACAATAAAAAATTATAGATATGTTGGGGACGTATCAAGTTTATCCATGTACATCATGTCATCTTGCTTACGGTGTTACTATGTTCTTATGAACTTAATACTCTAGATGCAGGCATGAGTCGGTCGATGTGTGGAGTAATGGTAGTAGATGCAGGCAGGAGTCACTCTACTTGCCACGGTCGTGATGCCTATATTCATGATCACTGCCTTAGATATCGTCATAACTTTGCACTTTTCTACCAATTGCTCAACAGTAATTTGTTTACCCACCATGCCTTGCTACAATTTATTTATATTTTACATCTATCTCTATTAGATCTCACTCTTGCAATTGATCGTGAAGGGATTGACAAACCCTTTTAGCGTTGTGTGTAAGTGTTTGTTAGTTTGTGCAGATGCATATATTGGAGACTTGCTTGTGCCTCCTACTGGATCGATACCTTGGTTCTTAACTAAGGGGAATACTTATCTCTACTTTGCTGCATCACCCTTTCCTCTTCAAGGGAAAAATCAACGCAAGCTCAAGAAGTAGCAATATTCAAGGTAATGATCATGTATATAGGCATCACGTCCAAGAAAAGTAGACCGACTCCTGCCTGCGTGTAATATTCACTATGTTCTCTTATGACATGCTATGGATGTGAATTATTTTATTTTTGATCTTAGTACTACTTTTGTCCATCGCCAGCTAAAGGGCAAGAGTAGCCTTCAATGTGGATTTTTTACAAAGGAAATGGATTTTAACTAAGTGATGAGCATACGGAATGTAAAAATTGCAACTATATCTCTTTCGCTTGCAAGGATGATGTAGAAGCCCTCCGTGATCGATTCCCTTCGACAGAGTACTGGAAAAGGCCTCCAGATGGAATCGTGGAAGAATAGAAGCTTGTGGCAGCGAAAAAGTGTTTCGGCTGGCTCTCTGGTATATTGGGAATATTTTGGAATTTATAAAGGCAAAATTAGGTAAAGAGGTGCCACGAGGGGCCCACGAGCTCAAGGGGTGCCCCCTGAGGCGCGCCATGTGAGCTTGTCGCTTCCTCATGACTCTTCTGGTCTTCTCCCAAACCTTCGTGGGTCCCATCTGGTCCATAATAAATCACAATAAAATTTCATCATGTTTGGAATCCATTTGATATTGATTTTCTGAAAAGCCAAAAACAAGCAAAAAAACTAGAAGTGGCATTGGGCACTAGGTTAATAGTTTAGTCCCAAAAAAAAGATATAAAATGGAAAACTCTAAAAGTAAGCCAGATGATTACACGCCCACGTAAACTGTCTCCTCTGCGCACCATGCGTCCCGGTGGGGCCAACCACCGCACAAACCTTATCTCCTCATTTCGTGCAGATCAGGAGATCCACTCCTTTCTTCCTCCTCCCCGTGTCCTTTTCTCCCGAGCTCAATCCCCTTTTTTCTCCACCTCTCGCCTCTGTTCTCCATTGAACACCGCGGAAATGGATGCAATCCAAGCATTGCTGCAAGCTACTGCTGCCACCACCGGTGTGGTTTGATGTTGTGATGCGGCGGCGTGCTCAACACTACGGCCATTGATGTGGTCCATGTTGCCGAGCATCGTCGGCCAAGATTTTTGTCGGTGCAGCGCTGCCGGTGCTGAAAGAGGGGGGCAGGGAGCACTACCAGGGTGCTCCAAAGGCAATACCAACCACGACACATTGCTGCTACAAGGGTGTGTGAGCCGGCCACACCGCCGCGAGTCGTCAGCGCTGCCATGGAGCTCCGCCAGGCCGCGTTGCTGCAGTGGGGCATCACCGGGACCGCTGGAGATGCAATGTAGCACCGTCAGATCATTGAAGCTCTACCGGGGTTGCAATGAAGTGTTGTTGTCGATGGAGCTTTGCCGGGGGGCCACCGGTGTTGCAATAAAGCTCCGTTGAGAGCCGTCTAGTGCTGCAATTGAGCTTCTCCGGAGGCCAACAGTGCTGCAATGGAGCTTCATAGTGGCCGCTGGGGTTGCACTAAAGCATCAACGGAGCAGCATGTGTTTCAATGGAGCATCGCCGGCGGTGGCGGGTGCTGCCATGGAGCACCGCCACACTGATGAACAAGTATAGGGGATCAATCGTAGTCCTTTTGATAATTAAGGGTGTCAAACAAAACAAGGAGTAGAAGGAAATGACAAGTAGTTTTCAGCAAGGTATTCTCTGCAAGCACTAAAATTATAAGTAACGAGTCGTTTGATGGCAAGATAATTTGTAATGATCAAGTAACGGTAACGGTAACAAAAGTGCAGCAAGGTAGCCCAGTACTTTTGAGGCAAAGGACAGGCCAAAACGGTCTCTTATGGTAAGCAAAGCGTTCTTGAGGGTACACGGGAATTTCATCTAGTCACTTTCATCATATTGGTTTGATTTGTGTTCGCTACTTTGATAATTTGATATGTGGGTGGACCAGTGCTTAGGTGTTGTTCTTACTTGAACAAACCTCCTACTTATGATTAACCCCCTCGCAAGCATCCGCAACTACGAGAAAAGTATTAAGATAAAATCTAACCATAGCATAAACTTTTGGATCCAATTCAATCCCTTACGAAGTAGCGCATAAACTAGGATTTAAGCTTCTGTCACTCTCGCAACCCATCATCTAATAACTAATCCACAGTGCATTCCCTTAGGCCCAAATATGGTGAAGTGCCATGTAGTCAACGTTCATATGACACCACTAAGGGAATCACAACATACATAGCATCAAAATATCGAACACATATCAAATTCACATGATTACTTGCAACAAGATTTCTCCCATGACCTCAAGAACAATAGTAACTACTCACAAATGATAATCATGCTCAAGATCAAAGGGGTATTAAATAGCATAATGGATTTGGACATATAATCTTCCACCAAATAAACCATACAGTAAGTAATCACAAATGATAATCATGCTCAAGATCTGGTGGTTATTTGCTCCAATAAGTCTTATATATTCCATAGAAATTCTCCATGAAGTTTCAGCTCATTTGGAGTTGTGCAGAATAGGTAGCCTAATGTAGCTTTTCCAGGTTCAGAATTCCAGCTGCTGATATTCTCCCTCCTTGTGTGAACCTTGCATATTATGAGAGAAAATGCATTAAAATTACCCCAAAAAGCATTATTATGCATAAAAACATTATAAATAACAATAGGTAAACATGATGCAAAATGGACGTATCAACTCCCCCAAGCTTAGACCTCGCTTGTCCTCAAGCGAAGACCGAAATCGAAAACATGTCCACATGCTTAGAGAGAGAGGTGTCGGTAAAAACAAAATACGGACATAGAAGCATCATGTATATTATTATAACAACAACAAACTTTAACATAAAAATTTATCATAGAACTTCTATCATAAGCTTCTCATGAACAAGTAACAATTCATCACAACATCGAAGTATAAAGCATAATCTCTATTGAAAACCAACAAACTATGTTCTCAGTCAACTTTGCAACTACAATTCATCATCTTTTCAGGAAGGGTCATGTATCGGAGCCTTTTGGCAAGTCCACATACTCAACCATCATATAGTCCTCTATGATTGCTAACACTCACCGCATACACATGAGCAAAAGGTTTCAACTTGACACATAGAAACATAGGGGCTTATAGTTTCACCGCCCAACATATTTACCTCAAGGGTGATGTCAACAATAATAACTCATGCTACCCATATCCAACTAGATATATGTGCCTAGATCTTTCCTCCACATGGTGCTTGCCAAAAGAGAAAATAAAAAGGAATAGAGAGAAAAACTTTGACTCTTGGATAAAAGTAAATACATAAAAGTAAAAGATATGCCCTTCACAAAGGGAAGCAGACGTTGCCATGCGCTTTTTGGTTGTATGCTCAATCTCTTAGTGCAAAAGAACGTCATGTTATATTGCCCCTTGTGATATCAACCTTTATTATGCAGTTTGTCGCTTTTATTATTTGCCATCACAAGTTCGTACAACGCTCAATTATCTCTTACACTAAATGATCTAAACTTTCAGAAGCAATTTTTATTGCCTTATTGCACCGATGACAACTTACTTGAAGGATCTTGCTCAATCCATAGGTAGGTATAGTGGACTCTCAAAACAAGATTTGGTTTAAGGGTTTTGGATGCACAAGTACCATCTCTATTTAGTGCGGAATTTTTGGCTAGCAAAGATGGGGGGCAAGCGCTACATGTTAAAGGATCTATGACACTATAACTTCTATGTGAATATGAACAAACATAAATCATTACGTTGTCTTCCTTGTCCAACGTCAACAATTTTGGCATATAATGTTTTGATGGGGGCTCACAATCATAAATCAAAGATAGTGTATTCACATGTGAATCTTCTCTTCCCTTATTAATTCTTTCATGAATTTCATCATTGACCAATGCTATGTTTGTCAATCTCCAATAAAATTTTCTGCTCATACTCTTCCTTATGTGATGTCACTACTTACCCTAAGATTACCATATGATATTTTTCATTTATTTCATTTATTTTTATTGAACAGAAAGTAAACAGAACAAAAATTCAAACTAAACTTCATTATATATCTCGCACACAATTACAAGGATTGATCACTAAGCAAACACTCGAAAAGAAAGGATCAAACTAAACTTTTATTCAACTAAAGCAAGAGATAACTGAGGATCGAACTAAGATAAGTAAAGGCAAAAGATAATGGAGGTGATACGATACCGGGACACCTCCCCCAAGCTTGGCACAAGTCAAGGGGAGTGCACATACCAGATACACAATTTTCCTTTGGTGATGAAGAAGGAGGTGGTGGTGATGAAGTGGTAGCAATCTTATCCTCAGGTTTCCATGGCAAGGGTTCACCGTCATAAGAGGAGGAGTGAGTCTTGCAGGTCCTGCAACTGGCAGCCAAACACATACCTTTAAACCTTGCCTCATATTCAAAGACTTGGTTTTGGAGATCGTAAATTTGGCTTTGGAGAAAGTTGATTTGATCGTTGAGGGTGAAGACGATGTCCTTCATGGAATTTCCATCCACCTTGAGATCACGGGTATAGTCCGCGATCATGAGGTGATTAGCATTGAGTCCACGTTCCACCATCCCCTTGCACCGGAAGACCTCCTGCTCCATAGCTTCAAGCCTAGCCTCCATGGCTCCCGTCGCTTTGGGGCCTTGCACATCGCGGATGTGGAGCACCCCCTCATGCATTTCGATAGCTTGATGGTGTTGCATCACCTCCCGCAGATATGGGTTGATGACGTTCGCAAAGAACTTGTCCTTGGAGGATCTTGAAGTGGCCAGGGTGAATTAGATCTATCTGAAAACAGCAAGGAAAAGAAAACAGAAGATTTCCCCGCGATATGGTGGTCAATAGGTTCGGGGGAGTATATAAAGATTTTTTTATCTTGGGAAACAAGCAAACAGAAGAAAAACGAAGTCCAAAAAGTACCCGAGGTGGGCACAACCCACTTGGGCACGCCTGGCGATGTCTTGTGCCCACCAGGGGTTCCTTCCTGGTTGTTTCTTATTTTGCTAATTTTTTATATATTCTAAAACTGACAGAAAATATTTTTCTGGATTTTTCAGAGTCCGTTTACTTACCGTATCACGTACCTCCACTTTTTTCACGATTCTGTAGTGTTCCGGAAGGTTTATTTTATGTGTTCTTCAGGTGTCATAGTTTGGATAATATTTCTTTCAGCATTAATGGGCGTACCTGAGATATAATGTTTTATTCTTTACCCATTGATGACCTTCGGTTTAGTACCCTCAGCATTATTTATTTTTATTGCTCCAGATCGATAAACCTCCTCGATAACATAGGGTCCTTGAGAAGCTTCCCTGCAAAGAATCTGAAACGAAAGTTGTACAAAAGAACACATTCTCCAAACTTGAACTCATGCTTTTGGATTCTTTTATCGTGCCATCTTTTGACTCTTTCTTTAAATAACTTGGCATTTTCATAAGCTTGGGCTCTCCATTCATCTAGTGAGCTAATATCAAATAACCTCTTTTCACCAGCAAGTTTGAAATCATAGTTGAGTTCTTTAATTGCCCAATATGCTTTATGTTCTAACTCAAGAGGCAAATGACAGCTTTTCCATAAACCATTTTATAAGGAGACATACCCATAGGATTTTTATATGATGTTCGGTAAGCCCAAAGTGCATTATCTAATTTCTTAGACCAATTCTTTCGGGACCTATTGACATTTTTTGTAAAATTAATTTTATTTCTCTATTGCTAAGTTCAGCTTGACCACTAGACTAAGGATGATAAGGTGATGCAATTCTATGGTTAACATCATACTTAGCAAGCATTTTACGAAAAGCACCATGAATAAAGTGTGAACCACCATCAGTCATTAAATATATAGGGACTCCAAACCTTGGGAAAATAACTTCTTTAAGCATTTTAATAGAGGTGTTGTGATGAGCACTACTAGTTGGAGTAGCCTCTACCCACCTTAGTAACATAATCAACAACAACCAAAATATGTGTATACCCATTAGAGAAGGAAAATGTCCCATGTAATAAAATCCCCAAACATCAAATGGTTCAACAGCAAGTGAATAATTCATAGGCATTTTTTGATGCTTACTAATATTACCAATTCTTTGACATTCATCACAAGATAAAACAAACTTGTAGGCATCCTTGAAGAGAGTAGGCCAATAAAAACCAGATTGTGATACCTTGTGAGAAGTTCTATCTCTCGCATGATGCCCTCCATAAGCTTCGAGAGTGACATTCCGTAGGATTTGTCCCTGTTCATGCTCAGGTACACAACGTCTAATAATACCATCTACTCCTTCTTTATAAAGATGTGGGTCATCCCAAAAGTAATGTATTAAATCATAGAAGAATTTTTTCTTTTATTGGTATGTGAAACTAGGTGGTATATATTTAGCAACAATATAATTAGCATAGTCAACATACCAAGGGGTGTTTTGAGAAACATTTATTGTAGCTAATTGCTCATCAGGAAAACTATCATTAATAGGTTGTGGGTCATCAAGAATATTTTCTAACCTAGACAAGTTATCAGCTACATGATTCTTAGATCCTTTTCTATCAGTGATATGTAAGTCAAATTCTTGTAGCAAGAGAACCCACCTAATGAGTCTAGGTTTAGCATCTTTCTTTTCCATAAGATATTTTATAGCAGCTTGATCAATGTGAACAATTACTTTAGAATCAACAATGTAAGATCTGAATTTATCACAAGCAAACACCATTGCTAAAAATTCTTTCTCTGTAGTAGCATGATTGCATTGGGCACTGTCTAGAGTTTTACTAGTATAATGAATAACATTTAGTTTATTATCAACTCTTTGTCCTAGAACAACACCAACAACATAATCACTAGCATCACACATAATTTCGAAAGGCAAGTTCCAATCAGGTGGTTGAATAATAGGTGCAGAAATTAAGACTTTCTTAAGTGTTTCAAAGGCTTCTACACGATCATCATCAAAAACAAATGGAACATCCTTTTGTAAAAGATTTGTAAGCGGCCTAGAAATTTTAGAAAAGTCTTTAATAAATCTCCTATAGAAACCATCATGACCGAGGAAACTACGAATACCTTTGATATGTTTAGGACATGGCATTTTCTCAATTGCATCAACTTTAGCTTATCCACCTCAATACCTCGTTCAGAAATTTTATGTCCCAAGACTATACCTTCATTAACTATAAATTTTATGTCCCAAGACTATACCTTCATTAACTATAAACTATTTTGCTCGCATCTCGGCAAAACTCGATCAAGGTTGCTTAAGAAACCATCAAAAGAAGTTCAGTAAACGGAAAAATCATCCATGGAAACCTCAACAATATTTTCACAAAAATCAGAGAATATAGTAGTCATACATCTTTGAAAACTAGCAGGTGCATTACATAAATCAAAAGGCATATTTCTATAAGCATAGGTTCCAAAAGGACAAGTGAAGGTGGTTGTCTGTTGATCAGGTCATGAAACAGATATTTGAGAGAAACCGGAATATCCATCTAGAAAACAAAAGTGTGTGTGCTTAGTCTTTCTAGCATTTGATCGATAAAAGGTACAAGGTAATGATCTTTTCTTGTTGCTTTATTTAATTTTCTAAAATCAATTACCATTCTATATCCAGTGACAATTCTTTGTGGAATAAGTTCATTTTTATCATTAGGAACAACAATAATACCTCCCTTCTTAGGGGCACAATGAACAGGACTTACCCATCTACTATCAGCTATGGGATAGATTATACCTACCTCCAGAAGCTTCAATATTTCAGTTCTTACCACTTCTTTCATTTTAGGATTTAAACATCGTTGGTGATCAACAACAGTTTAGCATCAGGTTCCATATTAATCTTGTGCTGACAGAGAGTGGGACTAATGCCCTTAAGATCATGAAGAGTATATCTAATAGTAGCTCGGTGCTTCTTCAGAACCTTCAATAATATTTCTTCTTCATGTTCTGAAAGGTTAGCGCTAATAATAACAGGATATGTCTTGTTCTCACCAAGATAAGCATATTTCAAAGAGCCTGGAAATTGTTTTAATTCAAACATAGGATCGCCTTTAGGTGGAGGAGGACCTCCTAGAGTTTCAATAGGCAAATTGTGTTTAAGTAGAGGCCGTTGTTCAAAGAAAATTTTATCTATCTCATTTCTTTCATGCATATGCGTACCATTCTCATGGTGTAGCAACTATTGTTCTAGTGGATCAGTAGGAGGCACGACAATAGAAGCAAGACCAATTATTTCATCCTTACTAGACAATTCTTTCTTATGATGCTTTCTACTAAACTTAGAAAAATTAAACTCATGAGACTCATCACCAAAACTAACACCGACAGTTTGTTTCTCACAATCTATTTTAGCATTAACGGTGTTCAAGAAGGGTCTACCAAAGATAATGGGACAAAAGTCATCTTGTGGGGAACCAAGAACTAGAAAATCAGTAGGGTATTTTATTTTCCCACACAAGACTTCAACATCTCTAACAATCCCAAGTGGTGTAATGGTGTCTCTATTAGCAAGTTTAGTAGTAACATCTATGTCTTCTATTACAGCGGGTGATATGTCATTCATAATTTCTTGATATAAGGTAAAAGGAATAGCACTCACGCTAGCACCTAAATCACATAAACCATGATAACAGTTATCTCCTATTTTAACTGAGACAACAGGCATGCCAACAACAGGTCTATGTTTATCTTTTTCATCGGATTTGGCAATTCTAGTAGCTTCATCACAGAAGTAAATAACATGCCCATCTATATTTTCTACCAGGAGATCTTTAACCATATCAACGCTAGGTTCTACTTTGATTTGTTCAGCGGGTATATGTGCTCTAATATTAATTTTATTAACCACGGTTGAAACTTTAGCATGTTCCTTCAGGGAAAGGTGGGTTTTCAACATAAGCAGTAGGAACAACTGGATCAACATTATAAATGATAGTTTCATCTTTAGCTATTATAGGTTCTTTAATTCTTTTTTAATAGGTCGGTGATATTTAAACCACTTCTCCTTAGGGAGATCAACATGAGTAGCAAATGATTCACAAAAGGAGGCTACTATCTCAGAGTCAAGTCCATATTTAGTGCTAAACTTTTTAAAAGCATCAGTACTAATAAAAGATTTAACACAATCATACTTAAGCTTAATACCTGACTCTTTACCTTCTCGAGTTCCCAATCTTCAGAGTTGCGTTTAATTCCTTCTAAAAGATCCCACCTGAATTCAATAGTCTTCTTCATAAAAGAACTAGTACAAGAAGTATCAAGCATGGATTGATCATCACGAGAAAGCCGAGCATAAAAATTCTGAATGATCATTTCTCTTGAGAGCTCATGATTGGGGCATGAATATAACATTGACTTAAGCCTCCCCCAAGCTAGAGCGATACTTTCTCCTTCACGAGGCAGAAAATAATATATATAATTCCGATCACGATGAACTAGATGCATAGGATATTTTTTTGGTGAAATTCAAATTTCAATCGATTCCAAGTCCAAGATCCAATATTATCGGATAGCCTATACCATGCCAATGCTTTTCCCTTCAAAGATAAAGGGAAAACCTTCTTCTTAGCTTCATTTCCTGGTAAACTTGCAAGCACAAATAATCTACAAATTTCATCCACATATATCAAGTGCATATCGGGATGTTCGGTTCCTTCTCCTGCATAAGGATTAGCTCGCAGTTGTTCTATCATAGCCGAAGGAATTTCATAACCAATATTTTCAGTAGGTGCAGTAGGTTGAGGGACAACTAATTGTGGTTCTGGTCGAGGTGAAGATACCCCGAACAAACCCCTCAAAGGATTGTTCTCCATAGTAACAAGTGACAATAAATTTCAGCACGTAGTAATGATTTTTCCTTACCGATTTCTACTTACCAAGAGCGCTTCACTCCCCGGCAACTGCGCCAGAAAAAAGCCTTGATGACCCACAAGTATAGGGGATCAATCGTGGCCCTTTCGATAAGTAAGAGTGTCGAACCCAACGAGGAGCAGAAGGATATGACAAGTACTCCCTCCGGTCCTTTTTACTCTGCATATAAGAATTGTTTGAAGTCAAACTTCATAAAGTTTGACCATATTTATTTGAAAAAATATCAACATCTACCATGCTAAAGTTATACAATATGAAAATTTAAGTCATGACACGTCTACTGATATTGATTCCATATTGTGAGTGTTGGTATTTTTTTCTATAAAGTTGGTCAAACTTTACAAGGTTTGACTTTAGAAAAATCTCAGATGCGAACTAAAAAGGACCGGAGGGAGTAGTTTTCAGCAAGCTATTCTCTACAAGCATTGAAATTATATGTAACGAGTAGTTTGATAGCTAGATAATTTGTAACGAGCAAGTAACGGTAACGATAACAAAACTGCAGCAAGGTAGCCTAATCCTTTTGAGGTAAAGGACATGCCAAAACGGTCTCTTATGATAAGCAAAGCGTTCTTGAGGGTACATGGGAATTTCATCTAGTCACCTTCATCATGTTGGTTTGATTTGTGTTCGCTACATTGATAATTTGATATGTGGGTGGACCGGTGTTTAGGTGTTGTTCTTACTTGAACAAACCTCCTACTTATGATTAACCCCCTCACAAGCGTCTGCAACTATGAGAAATGTATTAAGATAAAATCAAACCATAGCTTTAAACTTTTGGATCGAAATCAGTCCCTTACGAAGTAGCACATAAACTAGGGTTTAAGCTTCTATCACTCTCACAACCCATCATCTGATAACTACTCCACAATGCATTCCCTTAGGCCCAAATATGGTGAAGTGCCATGTAGTCGACGTTCACACGACACCATTAAGGGAATCACAACATAAATACCATCAAAATATCAAACACATATCAAATTCACATGATTACTTTCAACAAGATTTCTCCTGTGACCTCAAGAACAAAAGTAACTACTCACAATTGATAATCATGCTCAAGATCAAAGGGGTATTAAATAGCATAATGGATCTGAACATATAATCTTCCACCAAATAAACCATATAGTAATCAACTAAAAAATGTAATCAACACTACTAGTCACCCACAAGCACCAATCTAAGCTTCCGGTACAAAGATTGAAAACAAGAGATGAACTAGGGTTTGAGAGGAGATGGTGCTGTAGAAGATGTTGATGGAGATTGCCCTCCCCGAGATGGGAGAGTTTTTGGTGATGATGATGACTGTTGGTGTCAAAACCGGTGGATCTCGGGTAGGGGGTCCCGAACTGTGCGTCTAAGGTGGATGGTAACAGGAGGCAGGGGACACGATGTTTACCCAGGCTCGGGCCCTCTTGATGGAGGTAATACCCTACGTCCTGCTTGATTGATCTTGATGATATGAGTATTACAATAGTTGATCTACCACGAGATCGTAGAGGCTAAACCCTAGGAGCTAGCCTATGGTATGATTGTCTGTTGTCCTACGGACTAAACCCTCCGGTTTATATAGACACCGGAGGGGGTTAGGGTTACACAAAGTCGGTTACAAGGGAGGAGATCTACATATCTGTATTGCCAAGCTTGCCTTCCACGCCAAGGAGAGTCCCATCCGGACACGAGACGAAGTCTTCAATCTTGTATCTTCATAGTCCAACAATCCGGCCAAAGGATATAGTCCGGCTGTCCGGAGACCCCCTAATCTAGGACTCCCTCAGTAGCCCCCAAACCAGGCTTCAATGACGATGAGTCCGGCGCACAGATTGTCTTCGGCATTGGAAGGCGGGTTCTTCTCCAGATTCTGAATATCTACTGAGTAGTGTCCGGCTCCCCATAAATGTTGCACTTTTTGGCTTCTGTGCCCAATAAGGGCTATCTTCCACGTGTTGAGCGAATGCGAGGAGCCAGGGAATTTTTACATTCGCCCCACTAGCCATGTAAATAAATTGTCTATTAAAGGGACGGGGATTCTTAGGTCCAAACCACACCATCCTACCACGGCGAGTATCCATCGGAGTGCGCTCGGAAAAATCCATTCCAACATGGCCGGCCATCGCACCTCCTCCTCCCACTCCCGTAGCCCTAAGCCTGGTGACTGGGAGAAGTGTTCCGTCCTGCACAGCCAATTAGTAGAGTTACAGACCCAGGGATTTCTCCCTCCAGCATATATGGTCCCCGTTCGAGCCGTGCTCACCACCTATAATGGCGGGGAGCAAGCGGAGAGCTTCCCAAATCCCTCCAAGGGGGAGCGGGTATGCCTTGTCCCTTATTTACTAAGGGGACTTGGATTTCCAATCCATCCGTTCCTCCGCGGGCTCTTGGAGTTTTACGGCCTCCAGTTGCATAATTTTACCCCCGCTTCCATATTACACATCGCTGGTTATGTTGCCCTTTGTAAGCTGTTTCTGGGCTGCGAGGCTCATTTCGAGCTGTGGAAGAGGCTATTCTGCCTTGTGCCCCATACACAGGAGGGGTCACTATATCAAGTGGGCGAAGCCAAAATATGGCGCATCGCCAGGACCGGATACCTGTCCGGTACCCCGAAGAAGACGTCCGAAGACTGGCCTTTGGAGTGGTTTTACATGGAGGATGTCCCCCTTCTAGATCCTATTCGGAGGGGTCTTCTCGAGTTCAACAATGCTCCTCTGAAGAAACACCGAAGCTAGCGCCCACGGAGCCCCCAGGAGGAAGACAACGGAGAAGTCCTTTACCTGATGGACCGGATTAAAGTGCTGGCTCAATCAGGATTTGACAATAACCGAGGTTATGTCAATGTGCATAATGCGGGGGGTGCAGCCACTTCAATATCGAGGGCACCCCCTGTGGTGCTTTGACGGGGAAGATGATGCCACCCGCTGCGGGCGTAAGGGACCGGACTCCACTGCTGCTCTAGCAAAAATTATGTCCGAGTTGTTCAAGGGAGAGGAAGAGGAGTTCATCCGTATTAAGCCACGGGATGGATTCTCCATGTACAACCCTCCAAGCTGGGTGAGCTGTCACTCTTTACTCCCAACCTTCCCACATTCTTCGCCGTAAATACTCACCTTGCCGTTTCACGGCAGGAACTGCGAAAAGCTGTAAGAGAGGTCAACAACCCACCTCCACAACCGGAGGACCCTGACCGGGCCCTTGATCCCGGACTCGAAGAGGATCCGGACATATTTGTGGATCTGATAGACAGGATATTCTATCAATTGAGTTGCGATGACGCCATGGTGGCCATCATGGCCGACTATCCTGGGCTACTCCCTGCATCGCATGTAAGAAAAAACCAGAGTCCCAACTACCGAGAAGGATCCCCTTTTATGCACTTCACCTACCGTACACATATGGTGTATTTCAGGGAAGGCCTTCGGGACGCCATGCCGAACCCGCGGTGACTCGCCAACAAGGGGCACCGAAGCCGGGTAGGCCAAAAAGGAAGGCGGTCAGGACTGAGACGCGGCGCAGAGGTATGATACAAAACCTCGCTCCGTGGTTGTCATCTTTCTTAAAATATAATGACGTCCATGTTTCCTAGTAGAAAAAATGCTCGCCGTACTATATCCAGAGAGGTTGCCGATCACGCCTCCACCAGTCGGGCTCCAGGGCCATACATAGAGGTGGAAGCTAACACGGGGCGAACGCCGGATGCTCCTCCTACAGAGGATGCGGACAGACTATCCGCTAAAAATTCCAAAGTGGGGAGCACCATGAATCACAGGCGTCGCCGGGCCGTACTCCGTGACGCTTGTTTCTCCCAAGAGGCGTTCGATGCCTTCAACTCAAGAGACGCGTACATCAGTGCTGCTCAAAATGGTCTAGCCAGAGCCACGGACCAGTATGTAAGGGATATACAGGTAAGAAAATATGATGATTATATATATCAGTAGCCCCTGAGACTTGAAACAGTTGATGCAACTGATTTAAGGATCATTATTTGTGCAGGTTCTTACAGAGAAGAATTCCCAATTGTCTCAAGAGCTAGAAGAGTGCAAGACCCAGCTACGGGCCGCTGTTGCCGCATTGAAGGACTCCGAGAAGGGCCCCTCTCGTAATACTTGTTCCCATTGCAAAGAATGACAGGTACCAGATAGTATGCGGCATGCACGCAAATCTAATAATAGATGTTGCAGATGACCCCGGAGTGAATCCGGAGGCCGTGCCGGTGACTGCGGAACGTGCTGATGGATAGCTAAATGCTGGCGAGCGCGTGCTTACGCGAGTCAGGTAGGAGAAAAATAATCTCCAGGACGCCAATATCCAGCTGGGCGTGGAACTCAAAGATGTCCGAGCCTAGCTTGCGGACTCCATGAAGGAGAATAAGCGGCTTCGACGCGGCATTTTCAGTAAGTGCTTGAACAAACTTTGGAAGGTGTTTGGCGAAGAAATCGGATAACAGAGTTATGTCTGCAGGTATGCTGACAGGTCGTCCCGCGGAGGAGATGCCCGGGTCTACAGGTGATCTTCTACCAGAGCTCTCACGACTGCACGAACAAGTTCGGCAGGTGATGCAGGGTATTTCCCAAGCCTTGTGGCCATCCGCGTCCCCGCCAGGAGGCATGGGGGAGCTTATAGAGAAGCTCAAGGGAGCGCGGTGGCGCTTCCGATTATGGAAGATATCGGCCTTCCGACAAGGTGCAAGGGAAGCCTGGGCTATGGTGAAGACGCGATATACCAAAGCTGACCCAAACCACATGGCCGAGGTTGGACCTGTGGGGCCCGATGGGAAAGAGATCCCCGCCAGTTTGGTGTATGACCAAGTAGAATTAGCCGCAAAGTATTCCCAACAGGATTGTAGGCTAGACAGCCTGTTGGATGGTATAGAAGAAGAATTTAATCAGTCTTAGTGACTGTGTACTTCAAGTGACATATATAATGTCCCTAGCCGGATTGTAAATTATTTGTCATGGCGGACCTTTTCTCTTCGACCTCTGGATCCGAGAGTCCAGAGTGTATCCGAATACCCGCTCGGTTATGTAAAAACCGGGGTATGCATGGAAACCAGGCGTAGGGGTCATAAGTGCTTGAATAGACAAGTACCCAACTAGCTATGTTATATTACATGGATAGTAAGAAACATCTTCCAGGGAGAATAGTTCCGTTAAGGCTTCCTTTCCCTGGGTACGCATGCCCTAATGTGCATGTCCGAACTGCGAAAAGAGACGCGGGCTATAAACGTCTGGGGGCATGTATCAAAATAAATAAAAGTCATCTTTTGTTCACCGACCGAATATTCCCTTAAGAATGCTAGCTTTCGGCTTCACCCAGTCTGAGGTACACATCCGGCTGACCCGGCAGTAACAATCGCAGAGGTGCTCCCCTTATGCCCTAGCCGAATTAACGGGAACGTAGGGCATAAATACAAGAGCCAGGCAACCCAGCTTGGCCAAAACTTAAGTAAATATCGATGCATATAATGGCGAAAAAAGGTACATGCGGAAGAATAACACATGTGTGGGGCATAAAAGCCCAGAAAAATATTTATATTAAGCTTCTGTATAAGAAGCCCCCATGTATAATGAGCGCGGTTTAGCGCGTCAAGATTGTGTAGTCAAGACACAAGTTAGCCTTTTAAGGCATTGAGGAGAAGAAAAAGGAAGAGAGAAATAGAGAAAAGACAGATAACGGATATGCAAAAAATTGATGGGGGTAAGGAGACGAACATAGAGTCTGGCACTAGGCGTAGAATCTTCGGAGTCTGGCTACGTTCCGTGGCGTGATGGCCGCCGAGTCCAGCATGGATTTCTGCCAAAAGCTTCCGCCCTTCCTCTTTGGAGATGCACCTTTGAAGGACTCCAGTAGTGCTTTTCTTATAAAGCTCTCCCTCGTGGACCTTGTAGGCTTTAGATCGCCGCACTATGCAGCGTGCCTCATTTTGGTCCTCGGTAGTTCCTGCCTGGTTAGGTAGGCTAGGAATGGTTCTGTCCACGGGGCGATGACGGCCATTATCACGTGGGCTGAAGGTATTATTTCGATGGCAGAGCCTCCAATTGTGTCAGAGTGTTCGGTATCTGATGTTGTGGCCGGGTCCAGACTATTGTTACCTGTGTCCCCTTCCCATACCACGGATGGCCTAAACAGTTTTTCCAGGAAGATGTTAGGTGGGACAGGGTCGCGCTTAGCACCGATACAGGCGAGGATATCCGCCGCCTGATTGTTTTCCCGAGCCACATGGTGAAATTCAAGCCCCTCGAACCGGGCTGACATTTTGAGGACGGCGTTGCGATATGCCGCCATTTTTGGATCCTTGGCATCAAAGTCTCCATTTATTTGAGATATTGCGAGGTTCGAGTCCCCACGCACCTCCAGGCGTTGAATGCCCATGGAAACTGCCATCCGGAGACCGTGTAATAGGGCCTCGTATTCGGCTGCGTTATTGGAGTCTGTGTATAGTATTTGGAGTATGTATTGCACTGTATCTCCGGTGTGGGACGTTAGGATGACACCAGCCCCCAGACCAGCCAGCATTTTAGAGCCGTCGAAGTGCATGATCCAATTGGAGTATGCGCCGTACTCTTTAGGGAGTTCGGCTTTTGTCCATTCGGCGATGAAATCGGCCAGTACTTGCGACTTAATGGCTCGTCGTGGTCTATATGTTATGTCGAACGGGGGGAGCTCGATAGCCCATTTGGCAATCCGACCCGTGGCATCGCGGTTGTTTATTATGTCGTTGAGTGGTACTTCTGAGGCCACCGTAATTGAACACTCTTGAATGTAGTGTCGTAATTTCCGGGATGCCATGAATATCGCGTATGCTATCTTTTGATAATGTGGGTACCGTGATTTGCATGGAGTGAGGACAGTGGATACATAATATACCAGCTTTTGAAGTGGGGAATTTATGTCCGTCCGTCTCTCGTTCGACGACGAGCACTGCACTTACAACTTGGTGAGTTACTGCTATATATAACAACATTGGTTCACCGACATTTGGCGCGGCCAAGATTGGGTTGGTAGCCAAGATGGCTTTTATTTCTTCCAATCCGGCCGTGGCTGCATCCATCCACTCGAAGTATTTGGTGCGCCGAAGAAGGCGATAGAGGGGGAGTGCCTTTTCTCCTAATCGGGAGATAAAGCAGCTTAAGGCCGCCACACATCCAGTTAACTTCTGGATTTGCTTCAGGTTAGTTGGGATAGCCAACTGCGACAGAGCCTAGATCTTAGCCAGATTTGCTTCAATTCCTCTACTGGAGACGATAAAGCCCAGGAGCTTTCTGGCGGGTACGCCAAAAACGCATTTTTCCGGATTGAGCTTAATGTCGTATGTTCGGAAATTGTCGAACATGAGCCTCAATTCATCTATTAAGGAGTCGACGTGTCTGGTTTTAACGACCACATCGTCGACGTATGCCTCCACTGTTTTGCCGATCTGCTTTTCTAGACATGTCTGAATCATGCGTTGATACATTGCGCCGGCGTTTTTGAGCCTGAAGGGCATTGTGTTAAAACAGAAGGGGCCATATGGAGTTATAAATGCCGTTGCGGCTTGATCAGACTCTGCCATCTTAATTTGGTGGTAACCGGAGTATGCGTCGAGGAAGCACAATGAGTTGTGTCCTGTGGTAGCGTCGATAATTTGATCGATGCGAGGGAGGGGGAAGGGATCCTTTGGGCAAGCCTTATCAAGGTCCTTGAAGTCAACGCATAGGCGCCATGATTTGTCCTTTTTTGGTACCATCACCAGGTTTGCTAGCCAGTCCGGATGCTTTATTTCTCTAATGAATCTGGCCTCCAGTAACTTGGCTAGCTCCTCTCCCATGGCTTGTCGCTTAGGTTCGGAGAAACGCCGAAGAGTCTGCTTGACCGGCTTGAATCCCTTTAGAATGTTAAGGCTATGCTCGGCCAGCCTGCGTGGGATTTCTGGCATGTCTAAAGGATGCCAGGCGAATATGTCCCAATTCTCATGCAGGAACTCCTGTAGTGTGGAGTCTACAGCGGGGTTTAACTGTGCCCCGATGGATGCTGTTTTTGTGGGGTCCGTTGGATGGACTTGGAATTTGACTATTTCATCCGCTGGTTTAAAAGAAGTGGACTTGGATCTTTTGTCTAGTACCACGTCGTCCCTGTCCACTGTGGAGCGCAGCGCGGTTAATTCCTCCGCCCCAAGGGCTTCGGATAATGCCTCAAGGGCCAGTGCGGCTGTTTCGTTCTCGGCGCGGAGTGCTATGTCCGGTTCACTAGCTAGAGTGATGATTCCATTGGGCCCGGGCATTTTGAGCTTCATGTACCCATAATGGGGTATGGCTTGGAAGATAATGAATGCCTCCCGCCCTAGAAGGGCGTGGTATCCGCTATTGAATGGGGCCACTTGGATTGTAATTTCTTCGGACCTGTAATTCTCCGGAGTGCCGAATAGCACATCTAGTGTGATTTTTCCAGCACAATGTGCCTCCCGACTAGGGATGATTCCTCAGAAGGTCGTGCTGCTTTGCTCAATGCGGTTTTTGTCTATTTCCATTTTTTGAAGAGTCTCCTCATAAATGAGGTTTAATCCGCTGCTGCCGTCCATGAGCACTTTAGTGAGCCGAAAGCCATCCACAATTGGACTGGGGACCAAGGCGGCTGGTGCTCGGGCTGTTCGGAATTTAGATTCGTCACTGGCATTGAAGGTGATAGCCGTGTCGCTCCATGGATTTATTGCTGCCACATGACAGACTTCGGCAAGGCTGTGGAGTGCTCGCTTACGCCTATTATTTGAGGCGAAGGTCTCGAAGACTGTCAATACTGTATTGTTATGCACGGGATGGTGCTCTGAGGTGTTTTGGATGACGAGATCCTCACCGCTCTTGGCCACCTGCCGGAGTACCCAACATGCTCTAAGGCTGTGTGTTGGTATGGTATCTGCTGTACTATGAATTTTGCAGGGCCCGTTAAGCCATCCCTCGAATACGGTTCCACGCCCTGTCGTGGGCTTTTGCTTCTTTGTAATTGAGTCGGGCGACTTATGAGAGTGCACCCTTTTAGTTCGGACTGGGGGTTTTGTCAGAGCCGGATTATCCCAAAATTTTGTTAGGGTTTTCCAGGCGCTTTCCATCGCACAGTACTTCTGTACTATGGCCGCCAAGTCAGTGAAGTGTGCTATGTCACGGCGACTTATGGCGTTGAGGATTCCCTTGTCTGTGCAATTGTTGCAAAAGAACGAAATTGTGTCTTCCTCGCGACAGTCCTTGACCTTGTTCATTACAAGGAGGAATCTGACCCAATAGTGATGTACTGTCTCCTGGGGCTCTTGCCTAATGTGGGAAAGATCGTTTGTATCTGGGTGGGTGGGTGGACTTAAGTCCAGACCTTGACCCAATCTGAGACCCCGGGGCGGGGGAGTTTCCAATCTTGGAAGTTCGGGTTCCGGGATGTTGCCTCGCAGGTTCGGTATGCAGCCTGATTCTAGGTTCAGGGTTAGGGCGATGTCCTCCCGTGGGTGGGTACCCGGCTCGGAGAGCTCGGGAATCCAAACATAGTTCGTCCTAAGGATAGAGGGAGAATCGCCACATTGCTCCTCCACCACCGCTATCTGATGGGTGACCGGCGGAGAGTTAATCTCCCTTTGGTCGGGTTTAAGCTCAATCCGATCGTAGTCCGTAGCGACTCCCAGAGCGGTGATGTGATCCAAGAGCTCGTTCAAAGAGGAGAGCTCCATTGGATCCATCTGCTCGGTGAATTTCGAGCCAAGGAGGCTATTTTCGATGACCCAAGAAGTCATCGTCGGCGCAGCGGCCGAGCGGACGGTCATGACGAAGCCGCCTAGTTGGAGAGTTTGGCCTACAGCTAGGGCTCCCCCAGAGGTGATGTTGTCCTTGACAACGAGACGAGCCATCCCTCCTTATGATGACGACAAAGTGGAACTCTCAATGAAAGCAGCAATGTCGGTGTCAAAACCAACGGATCTCGGGTAGGCGGTCCCAAACTGTGCGTCTAAGGTGGATGGTAACAAGAGGCAGGGGACACGATGTTTACCCAGGTTCGGGCCCCTCGATGGAGGTAATGCCCTACGTCCTGCTTGATTGATCTTGATGATATGAGTATTACAAGATTTGATCTACCACGAGATCGTAGAGGCTAAACCCTAGGAGCTAGCCTATGGTATGATTGTTTGTTGTCCTACGGACTAAACCCTCTGGTTTGTATAGACACCGGAGGGGGCTAGGGTTACACAAAGTCGGTTACAAGGGAGGAGATCTACATATCCGTATTGCCAAGCTTGCCTTCCACGCCAAGGAGAGTCCCATCCGGACACGGGACGAAGTCTTCAATCTTGTATCTTCCACTACAAAAAATACACTTTCGTGATGATACGTGTTTGTCACAGTAGGTCGCGTTTTTTGTCATGCATGTACATCCATGACAAATTTATGACAGAATCAAGATAGTCATACCTATGCTGTCGTAGAAGTGTTGCATGACATTACCAAAATTATCATCACGGAAGTGTGCACTTCCATGACGATAAATCGCATGTCACAGAAGTGCTATCGTCAAGGGTGACTGACACATGGCATCCACCATAACGGAACGCCGTTAAGCTATCGGGTCGGGTTTTGGATCCGATAACCCATTAACAGCCCCAACCAATGGGGATTTTCCACGTGTAAAATCATCATTGGCTGGAGGAAACACGTGTCGGCTCATTGTTGGGACAGATGTCATCCACTCATTGGACAGAAGGCGTCTATGATACGTCGACATGTGGCATGGCCCAACAGAGGCCCATTCCTGTGAAAAGGCCGGTCCGTTTGACTTGGTCAAAAGGTGGCGGGCCAGTCCATGGAAGGCATGTTAACGACCTATTCGCATATAGCCCATTTACAGGCCGCTAACCCAAGGCCCGTCACACCCTATCTGAATTAGGCCCAGTAGCGTCATCTGGGCCATCCAATATGATTCCAGCCCATTTTCACTTCTGGCCCATGTATGGCCCATGACGTCTTTCGGCCCATATGAGGCCCTATGTAACTCTTGGCCTATTAACGACCTATGGTGAAACTGACCCGCAATGAACAGTGTATCACTTTACACCCATTAACGGCCCTTGGTGAAACTGACCTGTAATGAATAGTGTATCACTTTATACCCATTAACGGCCCGTTATTCCGTTGGGCCGTTTCCAGCCCATGTTATCTTTCGGCCTTCTCAGAGCCCATTTATTCTTGGGCTCATTTCCAGCATTCGTTTACTTATGGCCCGTTACTGTCATTTTCTGCTTGTGGGCCAAATTCAGCCCGTGGTTACAGTCGGCCCGTTTGTGGTCCGTTAATACGTTGGGCCATTTTCATAGCGTCATCAAATACGGCCTATTAACGATGGCTCGTTTACGGCCATAATGCGGCCTGTTATTGGCCCATGTTTGGCCAATCGATCATACGTCCCATATAAGGCCCATTGATGATACGACCCGTAGAAGGCCCATTGTTTCTACGGCCTGTAGAAAGCCCATTGTTTCTACGGCCCATAGAAGGCCTACTATTTCTACGGCCCGTAGAAGGCCCACTGTTTCTATGGCCCATAGGAGGCCGAGTGTCACTACAGTAAATATTAACCCATGGTTATTGTGGCCTAGTTTTAAAAAATAGGTTATTGCAGCCACTAGCAAACCGCGGAAAAAGAACTGCACTGACTACAAGCAAACAAATAAACAAGACAACAAGGAAATAAATAAGCAAGCAACTTATGCTAGGCTATCACGGCTATTACACATATTACATCCACTGGGCATCAAAGTTCGCCACCAGTGCAAATATAGGGAACAAAGCAGCATATAAACGCCGCAGCAAAATAAGTCTAGAACTGAAACCACTTCAGAAGAGTTCAAGAAACAATATCCTGGGTACCCATAATGCTGGCAAGATGCTTAGCAAGCTTATTAACTTTCTCTTGTTTGGCGCTTAAAATCCTCTAGAGCTTGCTGTTGCACAAGAAAGGACTGGTGTTTATCAGCCACAGTAACTTGTTGTTCGAGTTACTGGCCAGTACCGCTGGCACAAGCGCTTGTAACTGGCCAGTACCACTGTCCTATTCAAGAACCCCCTCCAATTCAAATGGCTGATAAACAAGAAACGAAATTGAACGTACAGACATTGTATGATAGATAGATGTGGTAATTAACATATATGTTGTCTAACCAAATAGGACAGCATGACACAGTTTCACATATATGATGCCTAACTAAACAGGATAGCATGACACAGTTTCAGATATATGATGGATAACTTAACAGGATATAATGGCATAATTCAACATATGATGAGTACCTAAACAGGATGACATGACTCAACTATATGATGTCTTTCTAAAATAGGTTGGGATGAAATAATTCACATACATGTTGTCTAAGTATACAGGATGGCATGATATAATTGACATAATTGATTCATATACTAAGCAGCTGGCACTCGCATGTATGATCTCTAAACTAAGCAGATAGAATTCAATATTGTGCATATGATGTCTAAACTAAGCAATGCAAGACACCATATGCATTATATGAGAAATATAAACATTGCAACTTAGAGCATACATCTCAGGTGGGATATAGGACTGGTCATCTGTCTCTGAATCCTCCTCTGAGGAGCTCCCTGTAACCATCAAGATATATGCTTCAACAGGTACCATTGCCTGCTCTGAAGACCTTGTTTTCACTCCAGATTTTCCATAACCGGCTCAAATGGCTGATACACATGAAGAGTAGTTCAATATACATAGATTATCGACAAATGGAATACATAATGAAAAAAAAGATGGCATGAGATAATTCACATATATGATGCCTGGCTCCATGGCGGTGCATAATTCACATATATGATAACTGGCTGAAAAACATGGCATTGCATAATTCACATATCTGATATAGAAAGCAAACATGATGCATTTATACAAAGCATGTCTAATCTAAGTAGATGGCATGGCAATGCAAGACACCATACGCATGATATGAGCAATATAACCCAGCCAAGCTAGAGCATGCACCTCGGGGGGGGGGGATACGACTAGTCATCTCTCTCTGAATCCTCCTCTGGGGAGCTATCTGTAACCAACAAGAAATCTGCATCGACAGGTAGCACTGACTGCTCAGAAGACCTTGTTTTCACTCCAGATTTTCCCATGACCGACTCAAATGGCTGATGCACAGGAAGAGTAGATGAATGTATAAACATTGTTGACAAATGGAATATATTATGGAAAAAATATGGAACGATACAATTCACATATACGATGACTGGCTAAACAGGATGGCATTGCATGATTCACGTATATGATGCCTGGCTAAAGAAGATGGCATTGCATAATTCCCATATACTCCCTCCGTTCCTAAATATTTGTCTTTTTAGAGATTTCAAATGGACTACCACATACGAATGTATATAGACACATTTTAGAGTGTAGATTCACTCATTTTGTTTCGTATGTAGTCACTTGTTGAAATCTCTAAAAAGACAAATATTTAGGAACGGTGGGAGTATGATATAGAAGCCAAACAGGTGGCATTCACACAAAGCAAATCTAAACTAAGCTGATGACATATAAGATGTATAATGTAAGCAATGCAAGGCGCCATATGCATGATATGACCAACATCAGCATGCCAGGTTAGAGCAAACACCTCAGGTGGTAAACAGGCGTGGTCGGCTCCTTCTGAAGCTCCATCTGAATAGTTATCTTCCTCTGGAATACAATCTGGAAATGCAGGAGGGGGGGCACTTCGCCCACCATGGAGCGGTGTCTGCATGACATTATATTCGCACGCAACAGTCTTCTCTTTTTCTCTAGATGTTCAGTACGATTGTGTACAATATCTGACATGCATAATAAAAAAATAGTTAGATTTTGTAAGGCCTAAGGGGTGCATGCAAAAATCAAGACTGATGGTAGCAAACGAGTGGATGGATCCAAAACTAATGATAGCAGGTAGATTATAGCTTCAGTTTAAAAAGATAGACAATGGAACATCTATTGTTTGTTGCCTACCCAACATGGACCACATAGAAGACCCAGATGAACTAGATAGTAGACATATACTATTCATTGCTGGCTCGATATGAGACCCATGGGAAATTCAAAACTCAAGATTGAACGATAAAGTAGCAGGTAATAATAACCGATGTATAACATAGGCAAACACGAAAGACTGCAACCTCTCTTCCAGAATTGTGTAGTCCTCAGGTTCATCTGCTCAAGTCGATGATGGTAATGCAGTTGGCATGGCTGCCGGCAACGGGGAAGATGATCTGAGGCGGCGAAAGGAAGTCTGCAGGGGGGATCTCTGCTGCAGTGAACGCTTCTGTCGATGGTGCACCTCAAGTGGGGTGGATGACGACACGGCAGGAGCAGGACATAACACACAGAGTTTTCTTTGACACCTATCTGAAAATGAAGTAAATCTGTAAGGGCTCCTTAGAATTGGAGGATTCTATAAATGCAGGGACAGGAAAAACACAGGAATAGGATAGGAATGCACGTGCAAAACAGAGCATTTGGAAATATCGGATTTCAGTCAACCTATGTGGCTCACATGAATTGGAGGAACAGAGGAATGGAGAAACAAAGTGATGCAACGAGTGTACAACCTCTTTGGCATAGCCTTGTGGACCTCAACATCATTTGGTTGGACGTGGAGGATGGTGACGATGCTGGTGTGACTGTCAGAGGCGGGGAAGAAGATCCAAGGCCTCTGGAAACGGCGCCGAGGGTACTGCTCCGCTGTGATGGACGGTTCCGTCGTTGGAGCAGCTCTGCTAAGGTGTACGGCAACGAGGCTGAAGCATGACAAGAAAGACAACGTTAATCTGAAGTGGGACCCTAATATCATCTGTAATAGATGATGTAAAATACATCACCAAAAAGTGCTAGATGTAAAACACATCAGCCACGCCACGGCTGCTCCGACAGATGTTGTAAGTACTGTTCACTCTGAACTTAACTAAAAAAATGAACTTCACAGTTGAAACTGAATTTTACTGTCGAAACTGATTGAACTAGTAACAGAGCATTGCAATAGATGTTTAGGGCGTTCGAGCACTAGTAGCAGAGAAGCAGTGATCTAAATCAGCAGACGCTCGAGCAGGGAACACACTAGCAGAGAGCAAGTCGTGTAGTAGCACCGCGAGCGAGTGCTAAAGCAGCAACTCCTGTAGCTGCTGGAGGTCATGCAGCAGCAGCAGCAGCGCAAGCGAGAGCAACAATAGAGCAGCAACACGAACGAAAGCAGGAGCAGTGCAGCAGCGCGACCGACAACAAGAACAGAGCCGCAGCGCGAGCGAGAGCCGGAGCAGCTGCAGCTAGTGCCATTGTGGAAGTCGCCGCCGAGGAAGCAACGACATGGGGGAGAGACGCCGTGGATGATGTGGCCGGCGACGGTGCCGTCGATGGAGACACGCCATGTCTGCCCGGTATCGAGCACCGACAGCCCCGTGAGATCGAATAAAAGATAAAATGCAGCGGTGAGTGCAGAACCTCCTTGGTGGCGCCGAGTTGGCCTCGGCTTCTTTGGAGGAATTGGTGAGGGTGTTGCGGTTCCCGTGGGGCAGGTCAAGACGGCGCTATGGGGATTGTGGTGGTGCGATAGACGAGGCGAATGTCAGGGCAGCTCCTTGGAGGTGGAGGACGGGGCGGCTGATCCGGCGGGATGACGAGATCGACAATGGATCCTCATCCAGTGCGGTGGATGAGGGACGGCGAGCTGTTACGGTGGACGACGCAGTCGGGGAAGAGTCTCCGGCTGGGCGACGGTCGGGAGGCCGACGGAGGAGCGTGGGGTTTCGCGGGTTTTGGCGGCCTCGGTGTACGAATGGGGGGGCGAAGGGGGAGGGGTGAGCCAAGCTTAGGGACGCGCTTGTCCGAAATGTAGGGTAAGTTACCAGTGTACCCCCACCGGTTTTGACACCGCGACGTGGAACTTCATTTCCGGTTGAGGGGTAGAAGGGGGATTTCGCGTGTCTGGGCTGCAGGAGCGATTTCAGATGAGGAGGGAGTTCTCGCGCGCATCCAAATTTTGGGATAACAAGGCGCGGCATGGGTTGAAGAAGCGGGAGTTTCAAAGCAGGTGAGACAAAAGATACTCGAGCTTGAAAATTTCGGGATAACAAGGTGCGGATTCCTTGTTCGGCAGAACAAACATAACGTGTAAAAAACAATTCATACAAGACACAAGAGAGTCATGTCCCCTTTTACTATATTGCTATAGATTCCATTGAAAAAACTACAAGAAAAATGTAAAAAATTCGGGAGAACAAGATTACCCTGCACAGTACCAAATCGATTCGCACTTCCCTCAACAACAACAAAAAACAAATCAATTCGCACCAAAGAAAGAGTAATGTCCCTTTTTATATGATTACAGATGCCATGATCTCGAATTTCAATTTTTGTATCCACGTTATGTTGAATTCGAATATATCGTTAGGTGACCTTGCGGTTTATAATTGATGTAGTCGTACATTTTGATCTTCCATCATATATGAACATTTTACTCCACCATGTGAACATATATATTGTCGTCTACCATATGGACTAAATTTGAATCTATTTTCCTTACTTGAATACGATTGTTGTCAAGTTATACAATAATTTAAATATTATCTTGATAACAAAAAACATACATATAGTAGTAATTATATTTCACTATGAACTACATGTACCATACGCTCTCCAATTCAAATATTTGTATCCATTTTATGTTGAATTCAAATCATAGTACATTATTGGTCTAGGTAGCGAGATGTTTGGGATAATCTAAACCCTGTTTTCATACATATAATTTTTGGCTGAATTGGGACAAGTTTTGGTATAAGCCTCTTGCAAAACCGGAGATTCTCTCAACAAGCCTCGTGGTTCCAAGAGGGAACATGTCACCTTTGTGTGCGAAACGATATACGTTGCCTCCCCCCTGATTTTATTTACAGAGGCAACATAGAACTATATGAGTGCCTTGTTAAATTTTGGAATTATTTCGGGTTCATTTGGCCTTTTTATACATTAATTGAGTTTCTGGAATTTTAATGTGCAAAATCTAAATATGAATTGCATGCACATGCTCCGGTGCACCAAAGTGGGTTGAAAAATCACATGTGTGTCCCTAGTTGAATTTCTAGGTCCCATGGAAGAAATGAGAATGAAATTCAAACATCTAGGCGTCATGACTCGGCCGAGAACATCGAGAAACTTTGATTTTAAATTCATGTAAATCAAACTCGCCTGGAAATCATGAAACTTGGCATGGTGTCATGTCATGGCACTAACATGTTGTGGTAAAAAATTGGGTCGATTTGGAAGCTCGTGGTTCTAAGAGGGAACGTGCCACCTTTGACTATGAAACGATATACGCTGCCCCCCCCCCCTTGAGTTTCTTAACAAAGGCAACATAGAACTACATTAGTGCCCTGTTAAATTTTGGAATTATTCCGGGTTCGTTTGTCGTTTTTATACATTAATTGAGTTTCTGGTCATTTAATGCGCATATGTCAAATTTGAACTACAAGCACATGCTCTCGTGCACCAAAGTTGGTTGAAAAATCACATTTGTGTCCTCGGGTGAATTTCTAGATCCCATGCAAGAAATGAGAATAAAATTAAAATATCTGGGCATCGTGGCTCGGCCGAGAACATTGAGAAACTTGGTTTTAAAATTCTTGTAAATCCAAAACACGTCTGAAAATCATGAAACTTGGCATGGATGTCATGTCAAGGTACTACCATGTTGTGGTAAAAAAATTGGCCGAATAGGAACAGATTTTGGTATAAGCTTTTGCAAACCGAATCTTCTCTCAAGAAGGCTCGTGGTTTTGAGAGGGAACTTGCCACCTTTGAGTGCGAAACGATATACATTGTACCCCTTGAGCTTATTTACAAAGGCAACATAGAACTACATGAGTGCCCTGTTAAATTTTGGAATTATTCCGGCTTTGTTTGGCCTTATTTACACATTAATTGAGTTTTTGGTCATTTAAGGTGCATAATTCAAATTTGAACTACAATCACATGCTCCCGTGCACCAAAGTTGGTTGAAAAATCACATTTGTGTCCTCGGGTGAATTTCTACTCCCTCCTTCCATCTATATAGTCCTAATGCATTTTTCGAGGCTAACTTTGACCAAAGGTTAGAGCAATAATATATGACATGCAACTTACACAAAGCATACCTTCAATTTTGTATGTCAAAGGAGCTTCCAATAATATAATTTTCTTAGTATACATCTCATGTGCTATTAATCTTGTCAATAGTCAAAGGCTGTCTTGAAAAACACATTAGGCCCTATATAGATGGAAGGAGGGAGTAGGTCCCATGCAAAAAATGAGAATAAAATTCAAACATCTGGGCATCGTGGCTCGGTCGAGAACATTGAGAAACTTGGTTTTAAAATCATGAAACTTGGCATGGTGTCATGTCATGGTAGTACCATGCCGTGGTAAAAAAATTGGCCGAATAGGAACAAATTTTGGTATAAGCTTCTTGCAAATCGGAGCTTCTCTCAAGAAGGCTCGTGGTTCTGGGAGGGAACGTGTCACCTTTGTGTGCATAATTCAAATTTGAAATACAAGCACATGTTCCAGTGCACCAAAGTTGGTTGAAAAATCACATGTGTGTCCTCGGGTAAATTTCTAGGTTCCATGCAAGAAATGGGAATGAAATTCAAAATTCTGGGCGTCGTGGCTGGGTTGGAAACATTGAGAAACTTAGTTTTTTAATTCCTGTAAATCCAAAACACGCATGAAAATAATGAAACTTGGCTTGGTTCCATGACTTGGCACCAACATGTTGTGGTAAATTTGCAGTCCGATTTGCGAAGGCGCACACATTAACAATCAACAAAGTCATTTTGGAACAAGTGTTGTCACGTTACAATCGGAAACACAAGTATTATTGAAACCGTGGGCGTTCTACTTACTAGTACCATTTACGTGCCGCCATGCGTCCCCATTTTTTATTAGCTAGGAGGCGTCGTGCAGGGTAGCTATTTGAGTACGAGAGGCCTGCGATCAGACCCCTGCGCGTGCTTATCGGGAGGAGAGCCCTTTGACCTCCATCTGCCGTCCACCTCTCTCCCAAGGTCTCCATTAATGGCGCCTGAGCCTCTGTTTAATGGCGTGGCTATGTCTCACTCGACTGAGATTTAAGAGAGAAAAAAGAAAATCTGAAAGCACGGATCTTGATGTAAGATCCGACGTACCTATATAGCATCTACTACGACTTATAGCAAGACTGATGAATATATAAGGACGATTAAATTTTTTTTGATCAAAGAAGGGCTTGCCCCTTTCGATTTTCATTACTGAAAACCACCACAATTCACAAGAAGTTCAGCACAACTCCAGCCTAACACGAAGGACTAAAAGCTACTAGATTGAAATCGCAACATCCCAAGAGGCCAACAAAGGCCAAACATCTGCGCTAGAACCCAACATTTCACAACCGACGACACAATGCACATCCTAAACCGATTATTACATCAAAAGAAACTAGGAAACTAGTCTCCACGGCGAGCGGTGATGAGCTCTTTCGTGTCCTCAAGACGCTGCTTGAGAACATCCACGGATTCCTCCACCAGCCTTTGGCGCTCGTTGCGGAGCATGTCATTCTCGTCCATAAGTTTCTTCAACAAGGCACTGGTCTCCTCCTACAAATCTGCACTTCGGACGATCTTCTCCCTCAGCAGGTCGCGCTCGGCCCGGAGCCTCTCATTGCCCCCCTTAGTTGACGGATGACGCCGGTAGCCTGTTCAAACGAGGCTATCATGTCGTCCTGCAACCTCGCAGAGCCGGAGATCTGATCCATCTGGCTATGGACGATCGCATGCATGCGCCTGTAACAGTCGTCGCCTGCACGCGAGAAATTTTCCCAGGCCGTCGCGGCGCGGCGGGACATCTTTGCTGCATTCATGGCGCGGCGGGACATCTCTGCTGCTTCCGCGGCGCGGCCGGACCAGTCTGCTGCATCGACGGTGCGGCGGGACCTCCGTGCTGCTTCAACGGCGCGGCGGGTTTAGGTTGTGATCGGTGTGAACAGGTTTGCAATTCAATATAGCGTGGAGTAATTTGGAATGTGACGAGACGCAAGCTCAAAATTTATTGACGGTTCTAGTTTCGAAGTGCGGCACTATTCCCGGATGGAGTACTTCTTTTTCTACTCCATCCTTTCCGGTTTTATAGGGCTTATCTCAAAATTTTAGTTTTTCCATTTTATAAGGCTCAATTTAGTTGTCTCCAACACATGTTCAGATTCCAAGGTGCATTAAATCATTGCATGCAAGTATTAAGAGAAAATTGACCAATGCATGTACTTTATGCATGCATGCATTGCAATTAATGCATTAAACCTATCTCTTGGGACTTCTCACACGCACCATCGTGCCACCCACAAAAACTTGTACTCTGAGTTTAGTAGTACGTTATACAGGAAGAGAAGAGGTGCACACATGCACTCGTCCTCTCACACACGCGTATGTTTTTTCTCAAAAAGGAGGATGATGACCCCCGGCCTCTGCATCTGGGAGTCACACACGCAAATTATTGAAATATATCGAGTGCAGTGCTTTGATGTGTCGCGTCAACTCGTACATCAATGAGAAGTTTGATTATCCTCTCCCTCGCGGACTTAACTGCACCTGCCTTTGGTTGTATGACAGGTTGGCCACACACCTGTAGGGCCCACCTGTCATACATGCAAAGGCAGGAGCGTCCCTCCCTCGCCCATGAGCGTGGTGGCTGGCAAGACTAGGAGAAGCTTTCGCTACACGCTCTCCCTCCCGCACGCGGTGGACATGCAGCAGTTCAATCGGTGTCAGATGGCCAGAAGCATACTGTAGTACTCCTCCAGTGCAGTAGTATTCCATCATTGTTCGACTTCCCGAAGAGGCGAAGAGCCAAGCGCAGCCCGGACGCTCGTGTGGCAGTTTCATGTGTATAGTAGTCTAGGATAGCATGTACCGTGCCTGTAAGCTTAAAATCGTTGGGGTCGGCTCCATGCTATGTGGCCGTCTCGAAGTTTTTTTTTAAAATAAAATAGTCTTCTAGCCCTACCCGAAAACTGTCGCACGTACTGCCCGGGAAAAGCCCCGCCCTCAACTTTTAACTATGCGAAAATAGTTCGAGCTTGTTCGTTCTATATAACTACAGTACTTACTGTATGTTTATTCACCCGTGGGGTTGTTCAATGAATGGAGGGGCGTGGAGCACAAGTGAACAATACTGTAGTACTACTAGTAGTAAGTAGGAGTCGTACAGTAGTCATCTTAAATAGAGAGTTTCTTTTCTTTAATGCCACGTACACAAATTGAAACACTTGTTGTGGAGAGAAAAAAGATAATCACTCCACTATATATGGACACAGGGGCCTGAGTGCTTGCTTTACTAGGGTTGCTCTCTTCATTCTCTCACCCTCTCCAGATATAAACAAGACAGCGGTAGCGACATTTTCTCTCTGCTCACCGCTGGTCACAGATCCGGCCAGATCCCTTCGGCCGGTGTGTGTAGAGGACTAAAAGGTGCATCATTCACGCGGTCATCGCCGCCGAGGGAGGAAACCCACAGCTGCCGGAGGGGCCCGATCCTCTGCCCGTGCCGTTCTCTCCGACACATGGCCGGCTCGGGAGGTCCTCCGACCCTTCTTCCTCCTTGCCGTATTGTCCGTAGATGCGACCTGCCGCCGCCGACATCCCGTCGACCCTCAGGCATAAGTTCTTCGAAAGCGGCCTTGCTCTACTACCTCAGCTCCTCACATGTCTGCATGTGCATCTTTTTCTACTCCCATCACCTCTTCCTAAGCCACCTAAATTTTAAGTATTATTAGAGGTAAAGCTACTTCATGCATTCGAATCTAGGGCTTTGTTCAAACAACGAAGAAAGGGGGGAAAGTTGTAGCATGAATCTAGGACTTGATTCAAAGAGGAAATAATATGGTGAAAGTAGTAGAGACCGGATACCCAACCGGTCTCTTGGTTGAAAAGGGAAATAATGGGAAAACGCGGTACAAACTGGATAAGGAACATATCTATTATTGGTTGAAAAAAGGATAGAAAGTGGCGGCTGGTGGACAAGTCAACAGAGTATGTCCAGGATTAGATTTGCTGCCATCATATAGTAAAAGGTCTCCAGGATTAGATTTGCTGCCCTCACATAGTAAAAGGTCTCAGGATTATATTTGCTGTCCTCACATAGTAAAAGGTCTCTAGGATTAGATTTGCTGCCCTCACATAGTAAAAGGTCTCCAGGATTAGATTTCCTGCCCTCACATAGTAAAAGGTCTCCAAGATTAGATTTGCTGCCCTCACATAGTACAATGGCACTCCTGGTGTTTTCCCCAGTATGATAAGTAAGTTGCTCCTTTACGCTGCTGAGTGTCTTGGTGTCCCCATGGTCCCATGCCCTTAAAACAACTCTTTAGCTGTTGTTGATTTACTGTGTCTGGTAAACAAGCAATGCCACCATTAAAGTAATCCCATATTTGAGAAATATCATTGTTGATCGTAATGCTTCTAGTAACATGAAGCATTGCTGACGTTTTAAAATTTCTACCGTCCTTGCGTGATTTCCATGAACATAATTAAGATGCTTCTTTTCATTTTATATATGTTTTGTATATTCTTATTGACCAGCAACTATTTACTTTCTATCTTTTTATGTAGATAGGGATATCCATTTCACCTTGTTGCTATTGTGACCTTTTGGTGAACTGCACAAAACACTTTTTTTTGGAATGAGTGTCTTGTGCAGTTCAACTAAAATGTCACGTGGGCAACATCTCTCAATTTTGGTGGAACTGCACAAAATGGTGATTGGAGTTTCCAAAATCTCCGTCAAGTTCTGCTGGTAATCTCATGCAACATTTTATTAGCCTTTGCAAGATGGAGTCATCACTGTCACCACAATGGCACTTTATTTTAGTGGAACTGCACAAAAGGATAAGAAAATTATAGTTGCACCTTACATGAGCTGGACAGCCAACCTTAATGTTCCTCAATTTTAGTGCAACTACTAAAGAAGAACCTGCCAGCTCACAAGAGCAAGTACTTCTTGTTAGCTGAATGATGCAATCTTTGCTTCATTTCAGGTGAACTGCAGAAAAAGGCACATGAATTGAATCATGGAACTCCAAGCAGACCTCATCCAAGTAGAGGTGGAGGTTGAGTTCAAGGAGGCCGCTTAAAGCGAAATCATGCTCTCCTGTCTCCTTGTTTGTGCTGTGCAAACATGCTGTGCAAACAGGAATACTCAACTACAGATGTTGTGACGGTCAAGAGCATTCGCCAAGTTCTTCGATTGTATGACATGGCTAGCCAAGATGGATTTAATCCCGATATTCACTTTATCAAAAGGCTCTAATGGATTGGTTCTGAATCTTGCAAGCTGGGAATTAGTGAGATGTGTAGGCATCTGTGTTGTACTTATTATTTGGATCTTATTTGTTGGTTATGAATCTTGCAAGCTGGGAATCAATGAGATGTGTGGGCATCTTTGTTGTACTTATTATTTGGATCTTATTTGTTGGTTCTAAATCTTGCAAGATGGGAAACACGGCATGATGATGCAGAGGACAACAACCATAACAAACAGTTCAAACTTGGTAGTATTATCTTTGTGAAAGTGCGACAAATGTGCTGATCGTGTGCGTCCTGAGAATAATAATTCTAATTGTTGTGCATGTTGATCCTGTGGCACTGATAGAACGAGCGAATGCATTGCTTCTTTTAAGTACAAATTTCTATTAAAGCTAATTAAATTTAAGTAAAGTGACCACTAACTCCTGTTATTACAGTACCAATACAAACCCGCTCGTGAACCGATGTGTGGCCGGGGTGCATCTTCTGTCGGGCATGCAGCAGATGAGGGAGGGGTAGTAACTATTGTCGCCTGTACACACTCAGCTTACTGTTGAATCTAGTTCCCCAAGAGCTGAAAAACGAACTGCTGCCGCCGCCTACACACTCGTTCACTCGAAGAGACTCCAATGGCGATCCGAGGGGTGAGCCTGCTGGATATGGACTTCAGCAAGGAGTTCCCCTTTGAGTTTGCCATTCAGTCCTATGGCTGCACCAAGTTGAATGTGATGTACACCAACGATACGGACTCGGTGAAGCTCTGCCTCACGTCAGTCCTATGGCTGCACCAGGTTCTGGAGCATTCGCCCGTTTAATCGACAGCGCCGACTGCACCTTCGCTATGGTGGAGAGAAGGAAGAACGCGATGATTCGGCCATCTGGTGCAACAAGCTTGTCGACATCGAGAAGCAATACAAGATCATCAGCAACGGGCAGGAGAAGGACTCCGTGGTTGACCTCGCTGAGACCATCATCGACCCCTGATACGCCAACATGAAAGAAGACGACCTGAACACGTGGGACGTACCTCTGAATCTAGCCTACATAACCTATGCGGCCAAGGACGCATACGCATGCTATGACATGTACAGGCAGATCTTGGACATGAGGGCGTGTCTGCTTCCCGTAACCGACGAGTACACGGACAGCCGCAGCGTCATGATCAAGCATGCTAGGAAGGTCTAGATGTTGTACTTTATCTGTTTATAAGCACCTTTATCATCTGAGTGTTTCATGCATTAGCCTATGTGTCGTAATTATCTGTTTTGTCCGAAATATTTCTTTTAAGAACCCATTAACCTGATTTCTTTTTTAGTGGCTATTTGCTTATGTATCTAAACTAGTTCATTTGTCCGTAAAAAAAACTAGTTCACTCGGCTGCTGTGCTTTGAATCTCCTTCCTCCCAACATATTCCCCTCCACAGGTGGACCCAGCAGGTCTCTGAATTTTCTCCCATTTTCTTTTTCGATGTAAACTGAGTTTTCTCCCAGTACTTTCCCCTAGAACCAACTCAACTGTCCCACGTCTATCCTAAAAAATAATAATACCCCATGTACTATTAACTCATCAAATTAAAATGATATTTTATTTCGTAAGTTGAAAGTTCTTACAAAATAATAATAATAATTGTTTATATATAACTTGGCAAGTTAACTCCTAGTGATTGCGTACATAAGCTTGCAAAGATTTTACTGACGTGCAATCATGTGTTTATGTTTTTATAACATTTCTCCATCTAGCCCAACATGATATTTGCACCCAGCCCAGCAAGTCCGCGGATTTCGAGAAAAATGCAAATTGGATTTAAACGGGCTGCATAGATACTACATCATTGTTTCACCCAGCCCACCAAATGGACTAAAAAAACAAATGGACTGACAGCTGGGTCCACGGCCACAACCTAGTTTTTTTATGATTTGCCAAGTAAGTCGCTTTGTTAGGCCTGTTGGGCTGCAAATCTTTCAAGACGAGGAGAGCTTTCATTCGGCTGGCCGAGAAAAAGGCCCATCAGTAATGAGAAATGGGATGTACATTTTTAAAATACATCAAACCGGCAATTAGTTTCAAATATCTATTTCTTCATTTCAAGATTTTAAATTACATTAATTTTTATGCATGGAGAATTTGTTGGATTTTATATTGATATACATTTATTTTTATAATCAGTTTGAATGCGAGTCGAAATTTCAGGATTAAAAACAGTTCGGACCACACCGAAATATGCAAAATTTCGTATAATTTTTTAACCGTGGCCACAATATGGGCTGTAATGCTAACAAAAAGAATATGGGCTCCAAAAAAACCCTAAGAATTAGCAAATGGGATGTATGATGTTTTCCACAGATTTGAGGCTTTCCTAAAAAAAGGTTGACGCACAAGCAGTGACTGTTGGATGTCCATCGAACGGCTGTCGTGCTTCTTCAATCTCTGCTCTTCCTGCTCCAGCCGCTCAAACAAGCGCCGGTAGGAGGACTGCCTGCTCCCTCCTCCCCGCGGCCGGTTGTGCTGCTGTGCAGGCCTCACCGCCCCATCGTACTCCCATCGCTAGCCTAGTCATCCCTCTACTCACCCACACCTGCTGTTATTCTCCGGCGACGACAGACGAACCAGTAAACCCTCGTACAGTCGTACTCCCCTCCGCGTCGGAAACAACTGCCGAGTCTTCCCTGCCTCCGTGTTGTTCCCTTCCTAGGCCTCGCCGTCGTCCACCGCCCTGGTGCTCTCCGCGCGGCCTGGTCAACGTGGTCAACGACCAACATGCATCTGAAGTGGACTGTACGTGGAGAGGCCGACAGCTGGGTCCATGGCCGCACGCAAGGAAATGCCTCCTTATTACGCGCAAAATAATGATTCCTCCACCTGACATCAGGGACCCACCGAAAGGGCCTCTGTATTTCGCGAAAAAAACGTTACCGCCGCTGACAGCTTGGACCCACCAGCTATATCTTCGCACGCAAGGAAGTGCCTCCTTATTACGCACAAAAAAATGAATACTCCCCCTGTTAGCTGGGACTCAGTATAGTGGCAGGCTGACTTGTGGGCATACTAAGTTGACGGGGACAGAGGGCTTTGTCAAGTTAGTCAATATATGCACGATTCTAGCTCCAGTGACCGTACGATGTCCATCCAACGGCCGTAGTGCTTCTTCAACCTCTGGTCTTCTTGCTCCAGCCGCCCAAACCAGTGCTGGTCGTGCCTCGTGCTCCTGCCTCCTGTGGCAGTATGCGATGGGGCGGAGGCCTCACCGCCCCCTACTACTCCCACCACTGGCCAGGCCATCCCTCTACTCACCCACACCCCTTGTTATTCTGCGGCGATGGCAGCCTCACACCGCAGCGAACCAGTGAACCCTCGTACTCCTCTACGCGTGGGCATCCACTGCCGCGTCTTCCCCGGCTCCGCGTCGTCCCCTTCCTAGGCCTCGACGTCGTCCACCGCCCTGGTGCTCTTGGCGCCGCATGGTCAACGTGGTTAAGGAGCGGCTTCCATCGGACGTGGAATGTACGTGGAGAGGCTGACAGCTGGGTCCACGGCTGCAGCAAGGAAGTGCCACTAATTACGTGCAAAATAATTATTCCTCCACCTAACAGCGGGGACCCATCGGACGGGCCACCGTATTTCGCAAAAAAAACGTTTCCCCCTGACTGCTGGGACCCACCAGCTACACCTTCGCACGCAAGGAAGTGCGTCTGGGCAAAAAAAACAAAACAATTCGCCCCCCTGATTGCTGGGACCCACCAGCTACATCTTCGCACGCAAGGAAGTGCCTGACAGTCAGGACCCACCTGGTCGAAGCGTACGCAGCGTTGTCATTCTGGTCGCGAACGTGTACGTACATATATACTAGTCGATGTAGAGGCGCGCACGTGTCGTAGTAGAGGCGCGCACGTGTCGTAGTAGAGGCACACACGTAGCATGTACACGTATGTACAGCGGCCAGGGTGCAAGAAAGAAAATACGGCCTCATATGTACATACGGGCAGGGTCTCGAACGACTACTCGCGCATACGTACGGCCAGGGCTCGTGTACATGGCTAGGTCGGAACAGAGAAACAGCGTCGTCGTCGTGTTCATGGGGAGGCAGCATCGTCATCGTGTTCATGGGGAGGCAACGGAATGCGTCGTGTTCATGGGGAGGCAACGGAATGCGTCATGTTCATCAGGAGGCAACGGAATGCGTGGGAGCCAACCGGCTAGGTCGGAACGGAATGCATGGTCGTGTTCATCGGGAGGGCTTGGACGGAACATGCGATGGAAACGAGGCCTGAACAGGGTCCTGTTGATCGGGAGGGGTCTGGCGTATCGCAAAACGGAAGAAACGGACCTCCTACGGTCGAAACGGGGGTCCTGTTGATCGGGGGGGTGTGGCGTACCGCAAAACGGACGAAACTGACCTCCTACGGTCGAAACAGGGGTCCTGTTGATCGGGGGGGTGTGCCGTACCGCAAAACGGATGAAACGGACATCCTACGGTTGAAACGGGGGTCCTGTTCATCAGGAGGGGTGCGGCGTACCGTAAAACGGGACTCCACGGGATACTGTTCATCTCCACCGTCGACCTCCTCCAGCCTCCACGGGCTACCGTCGACCTCCTCCAGCCTCCACGGGCTCCTGTTCATCCACCCTCCACCGCGCGCTACTCCATCGGCTACTGTTCAACCACCCCTCCACCGTCTACTGTTCATCCAGCCCTCCACACCACGGGGTCCTGTTCAATCACCCCTCCACGGGCACCCCTCCACCGTCTACTGTTCATCCAGCCCTCCACCACACCACAGGGTCCTGTTCATCCAGAGGCAATGCCACCGCTCACTGTTCATCCAACCCCCCCTGCAACGCTCACTGTTCATCCCAGAGGCAGCATCGATCGGCTTCAGTTAGCAGCACTAGCGAAGTAATCGCTTGATCCGGTTCAGTTAACATCCATCGATCTATCGCTCGGGTTCAGTTAGAGCCCAACGGCTCGCTCGGGTTCAGTTAGAGCCAACGCCTCGCACACACGCGCGTACGTGTATGAGAGAAACGCGCATCGCTCGGCCTCGACCTCCCACCGTAACCGGGAACTCCCCGAAATTTTCCTCCCCCTCGCTTCTACCACGGTTTTTTTCGTCATGGACGGCCCAAAGAATGTCATGCAGCTGCGTCTCCGGCCCGCCCAGGACGAAAAGCCCATTTTCTGTCATGATTTTTTGTCATAGAAGTAGGAGCCCACCACATCTATGATGATACCGAGTTTTGTCACAATTATCGTCATAGAAGTGTCATATGTATGATAGAAAAAAATTTCGTTTGGCCCAAAATGTCACGGATGTGTCTTTTTTTTGTAGTGTTCATAGTCCAACAGTCCGGCCAAAGGATATAGTACGGCTGTCCGGAGACCCCCTAATCCAGGACTCCCTCAATGACGATGATTTCTCCCTCCGGGAGGGAAGTTCTCCGGGTGGAATCGCTCCACTAGAGGGCAAAAGTGCACCTGCCCAAGTTCCACCTCGAGACGGCAGCGCTTCGTCCCGAAAGTCCTCTCCTTATTTTTTATAGGTCAAAATGACTTATATACCATAAGAGGGGCACCGGAGGTGGGCCGAGGAGGGCACAACCCACCATGGCGCGCCTGGGCTCCCTAGCACGCCCAGGTGGGTTGTGCCCACCTGGTGGGCCCCCTCTGGTAGTTATTTGCTCCAATAATTCTTATATATTCCATAAAAAATCTCCATGAAGTTTCAACTCATTTGGAGTTTTGTAGAATAGCCTGACGCAGCTTGTCTAGGTCCAGAATTCTAGCTGCTGGTATTCTCCCTCCTTGTGTGCACCTTGCATATTATGAGAGAAAAGGCATTAGAATTACCCCAAAAAGCATTATTATGGATAAAAACATTATAAATAATAGTATGTAAACATGATGCAAAATGGACGTATCACGCGCCGATGTTGTCACTGCAGTGAAGCATCGTCGACAACTACCTGGGCTCTAATGCAGTGCTTGCCGATGACTGTGGGTGATGCAAGATCGTATGAGGGAAGGGGATGTTGTGTGATGTGAGGAAGGAGATCATGTGGGCGTTGACCGTTCAGACCAGCTGAGAGGAGGTATCCGGCGGTGTGGTGGGGCTGATCAAATGGCCAGCGAGGCGTCTTAAATCTTCCTGGCATTAGCCGGTTGATTTGTAGCGCTGGCCATATAAAATAGCATATAAATGCATATAAAACATCCAAGATTGATACTTTAATAACGTAGAACAATAAAAAATTATAGATACGTTAGAGATGTATCAAGTAGGCCAATAAAACTAGTTTGGAATATATTGTTTGCAGTTTTATCTCCAGCATGGTGTCCTCCATAAGGGCTGGAGTGACACTTCCTCAAAATTTGTTCCCACTCATACTCAGGTATAAAACATCTAATAATACCATTTACTCCTTCTTTATATAGATGTGGGTCATCCCAAAAATAATGTCTTAAATCAAAGAAGGTTTTTTTGTTTTATTGGTAGGTAATGTTAGGCGCTATATATTATATATTTAGCAACAATGTAATTAGTATAATCAATATACCAAGGGTTATGACGAGAGGAAGTATTAATACCAAGGGTCATCTAGAATATTTTCTATCCCAGACAAATTATCTCCTACATGGTTATCAGCTCCCTTTCTATCAACAATATGTAAGTCAAACTCTTGTAATAAAGGAACCCACCTAATCAATCTAGTCTTAGCATCTTTCTTATCCATAAGATATTCATTAGCAGCATGATCGTGAATATTTACATTAGAATCAACAATATATGGTGTAAACTTGTCACAAGCAAACACAAATGATGTGAGTTCTTTCTCGGTAGTAGCATAATTTTTCTGAGCACTGTCCAAAGTCTTACTAGAATAATGAATAGATTTATTTTTTTATAAACTCTTTGACCAATAACATTGATGACCCACAAGTATACGGGATCTATCATAGTCCTTTCGATAAGTAAGAGTGTCGAACCCAACGAGGAGCAGAAGGAAATGACAAGCGGTTTTCAGCAAGGTATTCTCTGCAAGCACTGAAATTATCGGTAACAAATAGTTTTGTGATAAGGTAATTCGTAATAGGTAACACGTAATAAATGTAACTAAGATGCAACAAGGTGTCCTAATCCTTTTTTAAGTAAAGGACAAGCATGGACGAACTCTTATATAAAGCAAGTGCTCCTGAGGACACATGGGAATTATTGTCAAGCTAGTTTTCATCATGCTCATATGATTCGCGTTCGTTACTTTGATAATTTGATATGTGGGTGGACCGGTGCTTGGGTGCTGCCCTTACTTGGACAAGCCTCCCACTTATGATTAACCCCTCTCGCAAGCATCTGCAACTATGAAAGAAGAAATAAGATAAATCTAACCATAGCATGAAACATGTGGATCCAAATAAGCCCCTTACGAAGCAACACATAAACTAGGGTTTAAGCTTCTGTCACTCTAGCAACCCATCATCTACTTATTACTTCCCAATGCCTTCTCCTAGGCCCACATAACACCGCTAGAGGAAAGAAAACATACATCTCATCAAAATATCAAATGAATACCAAATCCACATGTTTACTTATAACAAGACTTCTCTCATGTCCTCAGGAACAAAAGTAACTACTCACAAAGCATATTCATGATCATAATCATAGGGGTATTTAATATCATTAAGGATCTCAACATATGATCTTCCACCGAATAAACCAACTAGCATCAACTACAAAGAGTAATCAGCACTACTAGCAACCCACAGGTACCAATCTGAGGTTTTGAGACAAAGATCAGATACAAGAGATGAAGTAGGGTTTGAGAGGATATGGTGCTAGTGAAGATGTTGATGGAGATTAACCCCCTCTCGATGAGAGGATCGTTGGTGATGACGATGACGATGATTTCCCCGTCTAGGAGGGAAGTTTCCTCGGCAAAACAGCTCCGCCGGGGCCCTAGATTGCTTCTGCCCAGGTTCCGCCTCGAGACTGTGGTGCTTCGTCCCGAAAGCTTCCTTATGATTTTTTCCAGGTCAAAAGACATCATTAGCAGAACATGGGCACCGAAAGCCTGCCAAGGGGCCCACAAGCCCTAGGGGCGCGCCCCCCAGGCTTGTGGCCACCTGGTGGGTCCCCTCTGGTATTTTCTTTGCCCAATATTGTTTATATATTCATAAATAATTCTCCGTAAATTTCTAGGACTTTTAGAGTTGTGCAAAATAGGTCTATCAGATTTGCACCCTTTTCTGTCCAGGATTCCAGCTGCCGGCATTCTCCCTCTTCATGTAAACCTTGTAAAATAAGAGAGAAAAGACATAAATTTTGTATCATAATGTGTAATAACAGCCCATAATGCAATAAATATCAATATAAAAGCATGATGCAAAATGGACGTATCAACTCCCCCAAGCTTAGACCTCGCTTGTCCTCAAGCGAAAGCCGAAATCGATAAATATGTCGACATGTTTAGAGATGGAGGTGTCGATAAAATAAAATACGGACATGATGGCATCATGATTATCTTTAGAACAACAACATATAATGACATATAATTTATTATTATAACATGATAATTCGTTCATAAGGTAAAGTATGAATCAGAAATTTTATTGAAAACCAACAAACTATGATCTTAGTCATTGAAGCAATTGCAATTTATCATAAAATTGGAAAGAGTCAATGTAAGAGCTTTTGTATAGCAAGCCCACATACTCAACCATCTCTTAGTCTTTCATAATTGCTAACACTCACGTGATACTTATGAGTTCAAAGCTCGAGTCGGACACACAGAAAGATAGGGGCTTATAGTTTCGCCTCCCAACCTTTTACCTCAAGGGTAATGTCAACAATAGTACTTTATGATAACCTACATCCGAGGGGATATGTATATTTGGATCTTCCCCAACATATAGTGCTTCCCAAAAAGGAAAAGTGTAAAAAGGAAAGGTGAAGATCAACATGACTCTTGCATAGAGGTAGAAAGTAAAAAGTAAAAGATAGGCCCTTCGCAGAGGGAAGCAGAGGTTGTCATGCGCTTTTATGGTTAGGCGCAAAAAATCTTAATGCAAAAGAATGGCACTTTATATTGCCGCTTGTGATAAAGAACTTTATTATGCAGTCCGTCGCTTTTATTTCTTCCATATCACAAGTTCGTATAAAGCTTATTTTCTTCACACTAAAAGATCATACATATTTAGAGAGCAATTGTTATTGCTTGCACCGATGACAACTTACTTGAAGGATCTTACTCAATCCATAGGTAGGTATGGTGGACTCTCATGGCAAAACTAGTTCAAGGGATGTTTGGATGCACAAGTAGTATCTCTACTTGGTGCAAAAGATTTGGCTAGCATAAGAGGGAAAACAAGCTCAACAAGTTGGAGGAACCATGACAATATAACTTCTATTCGGATATAAGACAACATAACCCATTATGTTGTATTCTTTGTCCAAGATCAACTTTTTAGAATCTCATATTTTAATGAGTCCCCACAATCACAAAAGATTTCCAAGATAGTATATTTGTATATGAAACCTCTCTTTCTTTATTACGTCCTATTAATTGCAACAATGACCAAAACTATGTTTGTTAGCTCCCAACAAATTTTACTCATCATACCCTTTATATGTGAAGTCATCACTCTCCATAAAATCATTATATAATCTTTTTACTTCTTTTATTCCTCTTTCTTTTTCTCAAGATCATAGCAAGAAAACAAAGCCCTCAACTCAAAACTACTCTCTATCATATAACTCACGGACTCGGTTACATAGATAGATCACAAAGCAAAACTCAAACACTAAATCGTACTAAAACTTTATTCTACTAAACCGAGACATAACCAAAAGGATCGAACTAAGAAAAACGATAAAGGTAAAGATGTGATTATGATGATACGATATCGGGACACCTCCCCCAAGCTTGGCAGTTGCCAAGGGGAGTGCCCATACCCATGTATTTAGATCTCTTTCTTCAGAGGTGGTGATGATGTTGTAGGCTTGTCCTTTCTCCTCAGCTTACGCTTGCGGGTGGAATTTTCCACCTTCAGGTCATAGATCTCTCCCTCTAGTATTAATAACTTTTTTCATAATTCTTGCTTATTCTCCTGCAAAGACGAAAAGGGATAAACACAGATCTTAGGTTTCTTTGCTTTAGTGGGGAGACTTGACTTTTTGAACTCCACATGCATGTCCCCAAGCTGGGGTAGCGGGACTTCCTCTTCTTCGGAACTTGTCTCTTCCTTTCCCTTCGGATCATAGTCTTCTTGTTCCTCCGTGGTCCAACAGTAATGCTCCACATCCTCATAAACCTTGGGGTCTACAATGTGAACAGCTACATAGCTCTCTCCCTCGGAATCTTGGGACGACATGCCCTCAGATCTTTCAGAAAAATAACTTGAAACGAAAATAGGGGATTTTGCCATGATATGGTGGTCAAAACCTTCGGGAGAATATATAATGATTTTTTACCGACCAAAAGAAGTATTCTGCAAGAAATAGAGTCTGGAGGGCACACGAGGTGGCCACAAGCCAGGGAGGCGCGCCTAGGGGGGTAGGGCGTGCCCCCAGGGCTTGTCGCCTCCTCGTGCACTTTTCGGACTACTTTTAATTTTCCTAAAGTTTTAAATATTCCAAAATGGAGTAAAATTGCCATTGGAAACGTTTTGGAGTCGGTTTACTTACCGTACCACATACCTATTCCTTTTCGGAATCTGAAACGTTCTGGTAAGTCTCCCTTATGTACTCCTCTGGTGACATGGTATTAATTATATTGGTTTCAACATTTATGGGAGTATCTGAGATATAGTGTTTGATTCTTTGACCGTTTACCACCTTCGGGTTGGTGCCTTCGGCATTGTTGATCTTGATGGCACCGGAACGATAAACCTCCTCAATAATGTAAGGGCCTTCCCATTTAGAGAGAAGTTTTCCTGCAAAAAATCTTAAACGAGAGTTGTATAGCAAGACATGGTCACCTACATTAAATTCACGCTTTTGTATCCTTGTGTCATGCCATCTTTTAACTTTTTTTTCTTTAAACAACTTGGCATTTTCATAGGCTTGGGTTCTCCATTCATCAAGTGAGCTAATGTCAAATAACCTCTTTTCACCGACAAGTTTGAAATCATAGTTGAGCTCTTTAATAGCCCAATAAGCTTTATGTTCTAGTTCAAGAGGTAAGTGACATGCTTTTTCATAAACCATTTTATAAAGAGACATACCCATAGGGTTCTTATAAGCAGTTCTATAATCCCATAATGCATCATCAAGTTTCTTAGACCAATTCTTTCTAGATCTATTAACAATCTTTTGCAAAATCAACTTTATTTCTCTATTACTCAATTCTACTTGACCACTAGACTGAGGATGATAATGAAATGTGAGCCACCATTAGTCATTAAATATCCATGGACTCCAAACCTCGGGAAAATAACTTCTTTAAGCATTTTAATAAAAATATTATGATTTCACTACCTGCAGAGAATATCTTGCTGGAAACTACTTGTCATTTCCTTCTGCTCCTCGTTGGTTTCAACACTCTTACTTATCGAAAGGACTACAATTGATCCCCTATACTAAACCCTAAACCCGGAGAGTGAAAAGCTCTTGGTAAGTGGAAATCGGTAAGAAAAAATTATTACTACAGGCTGAAATTTATTGTCACTTATTACTATGGAGAACAATCCTTTGAGGGGTTTGTTCGGGGTATCATCACCTCGACCAGAACCACAATTAGTTGCTCCTCAACCTACTGCACCTACTAAAAATATTGGTTATGAAATTCCTTCGGGTATGATAGAACAACCGCTAGCCAATCTTTATGCAGGAGACGGAACTGAACATCTTGATATGCACTTGATATATGTGGATGAAATTTGTGGATTACTTAAGTTTCCGAACGCGACCTCCCGCACGTCGTTTGGTCGCCGGAGGAGGACTTTCGACGACCTCCACCGTTGCTGGCCTCGCCGTGGTCTTAACTCCAGCAAATCACTAGTTAGGCACTAACTGAATGACCCCCTGGGTCACTGACAAGGGGCCCTCGCCCTTGCTAACTTTGGTTAAGTTCATAATTAAACTTAACTAACCAATTGACTCGCTGATGTTTGGGCCCAGTCCTGCTGACACTTTAGTTAGGGCGGCCGGCGAGCCAAGAGCCGAAACCTACAGAGATGAGATTGCCATGGGGCTCAACCAAACAGGGATCGAGAAGAACATCCGTAGTAGATATCCAGGCGTCGAATCATCTGATCCGACGTGGCCAGTGGCGAAGACCACAACCACACGCCGATTGACCGCGTCCAGCACGGATCCACAGATATCTGATCTGAAACTGGCGCCCCTCGCGACCACCTGGTCGTGCCAACCACGCAGTCATCACCTCGCCGCGAGTTGGGGCCCCGCTGCTGTCACCGCGCCGCGCATGATGTCGCCAAGGGTTGCCCGCCGACCGCGCCGCTGGACCTTGCGTAAGCCTAGTTCCTTCTCGCGATCCGGCCATCCCGCACCAGTCGAGATGCTTGAAGGGTGGAGAAGTCTCGCTGCCACCCTGCCGGCCAAGCTTTGCCTGGTGGCAGTGCGGACGGCGGCGAGGAGGGAGGTGAGGCATGAGGGCTTGAGGGGAGGGTGGCTAGGGTTACCCCCGGGGTCGCCCACGGGCGCGGCGCGAGGGGGAGGGGACTAGCTACTTATCTCCCTTTAGTTGTTTGTGAATCTTGCTTGGATTTGTGGAGAAAGCACTTGTGTGATTGGATCTATGTGTTGGGGAACATAGTAATTTAAAAAAAATCCTATGCACACGCAAGATCATGGTGATGCATAGCAACGAGAGGGGAGAGTGTTGTCCACGTACCCTCGTAGACCGTTAAGTGGAAGTGTTATAACAACGCGGTTAATGTAGTCGTACGTCTTCACGATCGACCGATCGTCAGCACCGAACGTACGGCACTTCCGCGTTCAGCACGCGTTCAGCTCGGTGACGTCCCGCGAACTTAGATCTAGTAGAGCTCGAGGGAGAGTTTCGTCAGCACGACGGTGTGGTGACAATATTGATGAAACTACCGTCGTAGGGCTTCGCCTAAGCACCGCTACAATGTAACCGAGGTGGACTATGGTGGAGGGGGCACCGCACATGACTAAGAGATCAACAGATCAAGTGTTGAGTCTCCAAGGGGTGCCCCCCTACCCGTATATAAAGGAGGGAGAGGAGGAGGGGCGGCCAAGGAGGAGGAGGCACGCCCAAGGGGGGCAATACTACTCCAAGTAGGATTCCCATGTCTTTCCTAGTCCTAGTAGGAGAGGCAAAGGAAAGGGAGGAGAAGAAGAAGGAAAGGGGGCCGGCCCCCTAGTCCAATTCGGTTTGGGCTAGCGGGCCGCGCGCCCCTAGCTGACCGACTCTCCTCTTCCTCCACGTGGTCCCATAAGGCCCAATAACCCCCCGAAAGGTTCTGGTAACCTCCCGGTTCTCCGGTATTTATCCGATAACCCCCGAAACTCATCCGGTGTCCGAATATAACCTTCCAATATATTGATCTTTACGTCTCGACCATTTCGAGACTCCTCGTCATGTCCGTGATCACATCCGGGACTCCGAACGACCTTCGGTACATCAAAACACAAAAACTCATAATACCGATCGTCACAGAACTTTAAGCGTGCGGACCCTACGGGTTCGAGAACTATGTAGACATGACCGACACACGTCTCCGGTCAATAACCAATAGCGGAACCTGGATGCTCATATTGGTTCCTACATATTCTACAAAGATCTTTATCGGTCAAACCGCATAACAACATACGTTGTTCCCTTTGTCATCGGTATGTTACTTGCCCGAGATTCGATCGTCGGTATCTCAATACCTAGTTCAATCTTGTTACTGGCAAGTCTCTTTACTCGTTCCGTAATGCAACATCCCGCAACTAACTCATTAGTCACATTGCTTGCAAGTCTTATAGTGATGTGCATTACCGAGTGGGCCCAGAGATACCTCTCCGACAATCGGAGTGACAAATCTTATTCTTGATCTATGCCAACTCCACGAACACCATCGGAGACACCTGTAGAGCACCTTTATAATCACCTAGTTATGTTGTGACGTTTGGTAGCACACAAAGTGTTCCTCCGAGAATCGGGAGTTGCATAATCTCATAGTCATAGGAACATGCATAAGTCATGAAGAAAACAATAGCAGTAAACTAAAACGATCAAGTGCTAAGCTAACAGAATGGGTCAAGTCAATCACATCATTCTTCTAATGATGTGATTCTGTTTATCAAATGACAACTCATGTCTATGGTTAGGAAACATAACCATCTTTGATCAATGAGCTAGTCAAGTAGAGGCATACTAGTGACACTATGTTTGTCTATGTATTCACACATGTATTATGTTTCCGGTTAATAAAATTCTAGCATGAATAATAAACATTTATCATGAAATAAGGAAATAAATAATAACTTTATTATTGCCTCTAGGGCATATTTCCTTCACTATGTTCATGAGTTTATGTTCTTGTGATTCCTTTTGTTCCTCTTGTTCTTCAGTGTTCCTCTCAATCCACCTTCAAATTCTAAAAGATTGGGCAATCTAGGGCTTGGCCCTACATCAATGGGTTTTGTTACAAGAAATGTCGATGCCTCATTTCATGCGGACACACTCTTTGGTGCTATGAGAGTTGGGGCTCGGGATGATCGTGGAAGCTTCATCGCGACAACAACATGGTTTCTACCACATGTTAACAAATGTTTATTTGGCTGAGATGACTGCAATTCGGAATGGTATATATCTGGCTGTTCGAATTTGGTGTAATAGCTTGCTGCTCGAATCAGATTGCAGTTTTGTGGTTGATGAAGCAATGAAGCATCTCAACTCATATGTTGGTCCAGATGTACTCAGAAATATGACGTCTAGTAATACCATCTACTCCTTCTTTATATAGATGTGGGTCATCCCGAAAGTAATGTCTTAAATCAAAGAAGAATTTTTTCTTTTATTGAAAAGTAATGTTAAGCGGTGTATATTTAGTGACAATGTAATTAGTATAATCAGCATACGAAAGGTTATCACAAGAGGAAGTATTAATAACAGCTATTTGCTCACCAGGAAAAATATCATTCACCGAAATTGGGTCATCATGAATATTTTCCATCCTAGACAAAATATCTCCTACAGGATTATCAGCTCCCTTTCTGTCAACAATATGTAAGTCAAACTCTTGTAATAAAAGAACCCACCTAATCAACCTAGTCTTAGCATCTTTCTTATCCATAAGATAGTTAATAGTAACATGATACGTGTGAGTAGTTACTTTATAATCAACAATATATGGTCTAAACTTTTTACAAGAAAACACAATTGCTAAGAATTCTTTCTCAGTAGTAGCATGAGTTTTCCGAGCACTAGCCCAAGCCTTACCATCATAATGAATAACATTTAATTTCTTATAAACTTTTTTTACCAATAGCATCACCTATAGCATAATCACTTGCATCACACATAACTTCAAAGGATAAATTTCGATCAGGTGGTTGAACAATAGGAGCAATGATCAAAGCTTTCTTAAGTATTTCAAAGCCTTCTACACAAGCATCATCCAAAACAAATGGAACATCTTTTTGCAAGAGATTAGTAAGAGGCCTAGAAATTCTAGAAAAGACCTTAATGAACCTTCTATAAAAACCAATATGACCAAGAAAACTCCTTATACTCTTGATATCCATAGGACATGGTATTTACTCAATGGCATCAACCTTAGCTTTATCTACCTCAATGCCTCTTCCAGAAATCTTATGACCGTGGACTATACCTTCATTTACCATGAAGTGACACTCCCCCCAGTTCAAGACAAGACAAGACGTATCAATGATCAGCTCTCTGGACACCCCGTGCGCACGGGGCATCTAGAAACTCTCTGTACACCCAATGCCCACGGGCTCCTGGACCCTGTGCGCATGGCCCCTGCTACAGCTACTGGATACCCCATGTGCATGGGGCATGCAACGTGCCCACGACCCCTTTACCCCGTGCACATGGGGCCCTGCCTGCGTGCAAAGATGGGGAATGAACCTTGTACCCCTACCTCGTTCCCTACCTCCAGCTACCTATATATTTTGCACCCCTCTCACTTTTTAGGGTTAGCAAAGTATACCTCATTTTTGCTCCTTGCACCTCCCCTTGAGGAACAAGACCTCCCTATTGGGAGAAGGATCTCTCTAGATCAACAAGAGCTCATACGGGAGAAGGTTCTATCTAGATCATGAAGACCTCCATCTCTCCTTGAGATTTGGAGAAGAACTACCTATCAAGACCTCATCTCCCATTGTGGATTTGAGAAGAACTATGCTATCTACTTATCTTCCTTTACTTGTTTGTAGATCTTGCGAGTCTTGTTTGGATTTGTGGAGAGAGCACATGTGTGATTGGATCTATGGTCATGAGTGTATGTTTTTGTGATTCCTTTTGTTCCACTTGTTCTTGAGTGTTCCTCTCAATCCACCTTCAAATTGTGAAAGATTGGGCAACCTAGGGCTTGGCCCTACATCAATGGTTTTGTTAAAGTAAATGTTGATGCTTCATTTCATGTGGACACGCTCTCTGGTGCTACGAGAGTTCTGGCTCAGGGTGATCGTGGAAGCTTCATCGCGGCAGCAACATGGTTTCTACCACATGTTAACAACGTTTATTCGATTGAGATGACTGCAATTCGGAATGGTATATATCCGGCGGTTCAAGTTTTGTGGTAGATAAAGCTATGCAGTAGCTCAACTCGTATGTTGATCTAGACGTAACTAGTGTTGTGGAACGCGAGCAAAGGGGATTTCGCAAAGGTTTCTTATACACATTGTTTTCGTCAAGCAAATGGTTTAGCAAAGTGTAGTACTCCCTTCGTTTCTTTACCAGTGTGCACCTAAGATTTGGTTAAAATCAAACTTTATAACGTTTGACCAACTATATAGAAAAGAATATTAACATCTACAATACCAAAGCTATATGATATGAAATTAATTTCATGATGCATCTAACAATATTGATTTCATATTGTGAATCTTGATTTTTTTTTTCTATAAACTTAGTGAAAGTTAACAAAGTTTGACTTTGATTAAATCTTATATGCAGACTAAAAACAAACGGAGGGAGTACTCCGTTAGCACTAGATCTTCTAGCTTCTCGGACTCTTCGTCCTTGACTTTATTCTCATCTACTTTTTTTGCGGGGATTTCTCATTTACTTATAAACGACATTAGTACAACCATTCGAGGAATAAAGTCTATTTGCTGTAAACAAAAAAGATAACTGCAAGAGAATAATAAAAAGATAAAAGCTTGTTTAATCGCTCAGAAACAATGCTCATCAGTTGCTCAGTTCCCAAAGGCCAACACGCTGGCCTCACGCCTTCCCCCATTCGATTCCCCGCTTTGTTTTTCCTTTCCATGTTGCTCCTCCCTCCGCCTCATCTGCTCTGCTCATCATAAAACCTCCCACTGCCTCGCCTCGCCTCGCATCCCACCGCAGCACACCACTCACCTCCTCACGCTCTCGCTCATCACTCCCCCAACAACTAACTCCACCACCACAGTATCATCAGCCATGGGCGCCACGGAGGATTCCTCCTCCGGCTCCGAGACCACCACGTCGTCCTCGGCGGAGGCCCTGGCCGCGCCGCCGTCCCCGACGGCCACCACCGCGTCGTCCAAGAAGAAGCGGCCGCGCAACGACGGGCGGCACCCGACGTACCGCGGGGTGCGCATGCGGAGCTGGGGCAAGTGGGTGTCGGAGATTCGGGAGCCCCGCAAGAAGTCGCGCATCTGGCTCGGCACCTTCGCCACCGCGGAGATGGCGGCGCGCGCGCACGACGTGGCCGCCCTCGCCATCAAGGGCCGCGCCGCGCACCTCAACTTCCCCGACCTCGCCCACGAGCTCCCGCGCCCGGCCACCGCCGCGCCCAAGGACGTCCAGGCGGCCGCCGCACTTGCCGCCTCCGCCGACTTCCCGGCCTCTGCCACTGCAGCTGCCAATGCCGGCGCCAAGAACCCCGACGGCCCGGAACCCAGCGCCGCCTCCGCCTCAGCCTCTGCCTCTGCCTCGGCGCCGCCGGACACCGCTGAGGATGCGCTGTTCGACCTCCCCGACCTCCTCTTCGACCTCAGACACGGCCCTCCGTCCTGCCAGCTCTCATGCGCCTCCTCGTGGGACGACGACGTGGCCTTCGCCGGCCCCGGCGCCGGCGTGTTCCGCCTGGAGGAGCCGCTGCAGTGGGAGTACTAAAGCCATCAAGCCGCGCCGCCGCTGCATGCATGTATGGCTCGTAGGTGCTCCCTCGTTGCCACATCGGGCCGGAAATCATTTCGGAACCATTGGAGAACCAAAAGAAGGAAGCAAAACCACTGGAGTACTACTAAATTTAGGAGTGAGGCCATGTACAAATTGGGGTTAGCCTCGTGTTCTTTATCGTATTTGCTTTGCGTGGATTGTGGGGCAAGAATATGTTTTTGTGTGTGCAATTAACACCGCATCTCCTTTTTCTTCCTTGTTTCTTTTTAGCGAGCGCTAGTGGTGGTAAAGGCGATCGGCCGAGCGGGATTTGTTGGACTAATGCGGCACGAAATGCTTTAAAGATGCGGCTTTTAAATTACGGCGATATTCGACCGGTCCTCTCACTCCACTGATCCGGCCCAAAGCGCCGGCAGCAATCATGCATTCAACCTCGATCCCATATTCCGGCCGGTCGATTAATTCGATCTTCTCTTTTTATATTCTCATTCGTCCAACTTTTACAATTTCAATCCTTAGAAATTAGAGCTGGAAGCAGCTGAAAATATCACGCGCTCAGCTTGCGAATAGGTAGAGTACGTACGTAGGGCTGTAGCGAGCCGGCTAGGAGGGGGAGGGCGAAAGCGACGTGGACTGTACAAAAAGCGGGGCTGCTTGTTGCAAGAGAGATCCGTGCCTGTATCGCGCGATCGGTCGCCATCGTCGCGGGCTGGCCCGGACGAGCGTGCGCCGCTTGCGTGCGGACGGGCCGGGTCGCTGGCTCGGCGGTGGAATATTTTGGGCGCGTCCGCCTCGTCGCGAGCCCTTTGGCGCGATCGTCCGTCCGTCGCTGACATGCATGCATGGGAGGGGAGGGATGAGAGGACAGCGGAGTGGTTGCGCGCGTGTAAATGGCGCCATGTTTACGTACGTTTTGGCCGGGGTGGGGAGAGCGTCGTACCGCGAGGATAAGGCGAGATCCCGAGCCGCTGCCTCCCTCCTCCCCGATGCTCCGTCGCCGTGTGAGTTATTGCGGCTGATGTGCCGTGTGTGCTCTGTGTGTGTGTGTGACGCCTTGCCTTGGTCCGTCGTGGAGGACAGGTGCGTGCGTGCGTGCGTGCATGCATGAGCGAAAGGGAGAGAGGACTGTGTGTGGGATATAGCTGGACAAGTGTGAGGTGGATGCACGAGACGAGACGAGAGCACTGCCATGCCATGCCACGGACACGGACGGAGGAGATGGGTGATGGCTGTGGCGTACGACTATAGGACAACTGGCTTTCATTTTTAGAGGGATAGAGAGAGGGAAAGAGGACTGGTGGTACAACTCTACTAGTATTTCATTTTGATGATGGAGTACGTCTGGTCAGGACTACGGACAAAGACTAAGCTTGTTGACCGTCATCCGTGTTAGCGGGGATTGGATCCTTGTTTTCGGGTTTTCTTAACCTATTCGCCCATGCGTTATCGACGTGTTCCCTCCTCGAGGAGCCTTCTACTAGATCGTGTCGTGCGTATACTGTTCCTATACAGTATGGTAGTATAAAAGACATCTCCAACACTGATTCTTAAACCGTTGCATACGTTGGGACCGCGCGATCCAAACACCGGAAGTCATCCAATACCGGTCTGTACCAATCCGCTGAGCGGTCCGGACAATATTTTCCTCGTAAACTGAACAAAACATAGGGGGCCTTGCAGGAGTACGGACACGAGACACGTCGGACTCCCATGGCCCACCCAAAAGGAAGGCAGAGCCCGTCATTTTGTAGTATCCCGCACTGTTTCCTCGCTAAAATCCCTCACTCTCTTCTTCCATCCCGCCGCTTTTCACCTAATTCCGGCCCTTTTCTCCCAGTTTCTTCTTCACTGCCGCCGCTGACGCATGGAACCGGATGAGGACCTGCCGGAGATAGAGGTGGTGGACGTGCAGGAGGATCCGAGCATCACCCTCGCCCGGAAGATCAACTCGATGACGCGGCAAAATCGCCGTGTCAAAGCGAAGGCCGCAAAGGAGGAAACACTCATAAAGCGGAAGGCAGGTGGAGGGCGTGTTGATGGCGTCTGTGGCGGTCGGCGTGCTGGTCGCGGGCGTGGTGGAGGTCGCAGCCAGGGTCGCGGAGCCACGATGGTGGCGCCCATCCTTCAGACACCACCATGGCTAGAGCATTACAAGGCCCCATACTACGCCGCCAAGCAGCTCGGCACGCAATGCACAGCAACCATCGTCGGGCAAGTACCTTACATCGTCGACGTAAACGCGGTGTCGCTGCTCTTCTCAGAGTCTTCTTCGCCACAACTCATCCGGGGGAGAAGGCATACGGCGTCGCGGACAGGAAGATGTTCAACATCATCCACGACGGGGGCGGAGGAGGAGATTATGAGGACGGGCATGTGGAAGACTCGAATCCCACCCAGTCCATTAACTACTGAAGGAAATATACCCTAAAGACAATAATAAAGTTGTTATTTATATTTCCTTATATCATGATAAATGTTTATTATTCATGATAGAATTATATTAACCGGAAACTTAGCACATGTGTGAATACATAGACAAACAGAGTGTCACTAGTTTGCCTCTACTCACTACTAGAAAACAAGGCTTTGGTTCGGGCCTGGCCAGCCCATTAGTCCCAGTCTAGTCAAGAACCGGGACCCATGAGGACATACTGAAGGAAATATGCCCTAGAGGCAATAATAAATTTATTATTTATTTCCTTATTTCATGATAAATGTTTATTATTTATGCTAGAATTGTATTAACCGGAAACATAATACATGTGTGAATACACAGACAAACATACTGTCACTAGTATGCCCCTACTTGACTAGCTCATTGATCAAAGATGGTTAAGTTTCCAAACCATAGACATGAGTTGTTATTTGATCAATGGGATCACATCATTAGGTGAATGATGTGATTGACTTGAACCAATCCGTTAGCTTAGCACTTGATCGTTTGTGTTTACTGCTATTGCTTTCTTCACGACTTATACATGTTCTTATGACTATGAGATTATGAAACTCCCGAATACCGGAAGAACACTTTATGTGCTACTAAACGTCACAACGTAACTGGGTGATTATAAATGTGCTCTACAGGTGTCTCCGATGGTACTTGTTGAGTTGGCATAGATCAAGATTAGGATTTGTCACTCCGATTGTCGGAGAGGTATCTCTGGGCCCTCTCGGTAATGCACATCACTATAAGCCTTGCAAGCAATGCAACAAATGAGTTAGTTGCGGGATAGTGCATTACGAAACGAGTAAAGAGACTTGCCGGTAACGAGATTGAACTAGGTATTGGGATACCGACGATCGAATCCCGGGCAAGTAACATACCGATGACAAAGAGAACAACATATAGTGTTATGTGGTTTGACCGATAAAGATCTTCATAGAATACGTAGGAACCAATATGAGCATCCAGGTTCCGCTATTGGTTATTGACCGGAGACATGTCTCGGTCATGTCTACATAGTTCTCGAACCCGTAGGGTCCGCACGCTTAAAGTTCTGTCATGACCAGTTTTATGAGTTTATATGTTTTGATGTACCGAAGGTAGGTTGGAGTCTCGGATATGATCACGCACATGACGAGGAGTCTCGAAATGATCGAGACATGAAGATTGATATATTGGAAGTCTACATTTGGACATCGGAAGAGTTCCGGGTAAAATCGGGATTTTACCGGAGTACCGGAGGGGTTACTGGAACCCCCCGGGGGCTAATGGGTCTTGTTGGGCGATAAGGGAAAGAGAGAGGGGCTGGCCTAGGGCAGGCAGCGCCCCCTTTCCTTCTCTTTCTCCCCTTCCTTTCCCCCTCCTAATAGGAGTAGGAAAGATGGGAATCCTACTCCTACTAGGAGGAGGATTCCTCCTCCTGGCGGACCAACAAGGGCCGGCTGGCCTCCCCTTGCTCCTTTATATACAGGGGCAGGGGGCACCTCTAGACACACAAGTTGATCACAAAGATCTCTCCCAGCCGTGTGCAGCGCCTCCCTCCACCATAATCCACCTCGGTCATACTGTAGCGATGCTTAGGCGTAGCCCTGTCACGGTAGCTTCATCAACATCGTCATCACGCCGTCGTGCTGACGAAACTCTTCCCCAAGCTCTACTGGATCGTGAGTTCGCAAGACGTCACCGAGCTGAACGTGTGCTGAACGCAGAGGTGCCATATGTTCGGTACTGAGGATCGGTCGATCGTGAAGATGTACGACTACATCAACCGCGTTGTCATAACGCTTCCGCTTAACGGTCTACGAGGGTACGTGGACAACACTCTCCCCTCTCGTTGCTATGCATCACCATGATCCTGCGTGTGCGTAGGAAAATTTTGAAATTACTACGTTCCCCAACAGTGGCATCAGAGCCTGGTTTTATGCGTAGATGTTATATGCACGAGTAGAACACAAGTGAGTTGTGGACGATACAAGTCATACTGCTTACAAGCATGTCATATTTTGGTTCAGCGGTATTGTTGGATGAAGCGGTCCGGACCGACATTACGCGTACGCTTACGCGAGACTGGTTCTACCGACGTGCTTTGCACATAGGTGGCTGGCGGGTGTTAGTTTCTCCAACTTTAGTTGAACCAAGTGTGGCTACGGCCGGTCCTTGAGAAGGTTAAAACAACACTAACTTGACGAACTATCGTTCTGATTTTGATGCGTAGATAAGAACGGTTCTTGCTCAGCCCGTAGCAGCCACGTAAAACTTTGCAACAACAAAGTAGAGGACGTCTAACTTGTTTTTGTAGGGCATGTTGTGATGTGATATGGTCAATACATGATGCTATATTTATTGTATGAGATGATCATGTTTTGTAACAAAGTTATCGGCAACTGGCAGGAGCCATATGGTTGTCGCTTTATTGTATGCAATACAATTGCCCTGTAATTGCTTTACTTTATCACTAAGCGGTAGCGATAGTCGTAGAAGCAATAGTTAGCGATACGACAATGATGCTACGATGGAGATCAAGGTGTCGCACCGGTGACAATGGTGATCATGACGGTGCTTTGGAGATGGAGATCACAAGCACAGGATGATGATGGCCATATCATATCACTTATATTGATTGCATGTGATGTTTATCTTTTATGCATCTTATTTTGCTTTGATTGACGGTAGCATTATAATATGATCTCTCACTAAATTTCAAGATAAAAGTGTTCTCCCTGAGTATGCACCGTTGCCAAAGTTCATCGTGCCGAGACACCACGTGATGATCGGGTGTGATAAGCTCTACGTCCATCTACAACGGGTGCAAGCCAGTTTTGCACATGCAGAATACTCGGGTTAAACTTGACGAGCCTAGCATATGCAGATATGACCTCGGAACACTGAGACTGAAAGGTCGAGCGTGAATCATATAGTAGATATGATCAACATAATGATGTTCACCATTGAAAACTACTCCATTTCACGTGATGATCGGTTATGGTTTAGTTGATATGGATCACGCGATCACTTAGATGATTAGAGGCATGTATATCTAAGTGGGAGTTCTTAAGTAATATGATTAATTGAACTTACATTTATCATGAACTTAGTACCTAATAGTATTTTGCTTGTCTATGTTGATTGTAAATAGATGGACCGTGCTGTTGTTCCGTTGAATTTTAATGCGTTCCTTGAGAAAGCAAAGTTGAAAGATGATGGTAGCAATTACACGGACTGGGTCCGTAACTTGAGGATTATCATCATTGCTGCACAGAAGAATTACGTCCTAGAAGCAGGGGCGGAGCCAGGGGGACGAGCAGGGGCCTGGCCCCCCCAACGATCGACAAATTTAGTAGCAGCGACGAGTAATTGCCAACGAGATTAGATCAATATATGTACTCGGCCCCCCTATGCTCGAATCCTGGCTCCGCCACTGCCTGGAAGCACCGCTGGGTGCCAGGCCTGCTGTGGATGTTGCTGATGACGTTAAGAACGTCTGGCAGAGTAAAGCTGATGACTACTCGATAGTTCAGTGTGCCATGCTTTACGGCTTAGAACCGGGACTTCAACGACGTTTTCAACGTCATGGAGCATATGAGATGTTCCAGGAGTTGAAGTTAATATTTCAAGCAAATGCCCGGATTGAAAGATATGAAGTCTCCAATAAGTTCTATAGCTGCAAGATGGAGGAGAATAGTTCTGTCAGTGAGCATATACTCAAAATGTCTGGGTATCATAATCACTTAACTCAACTAGGAGTTAATCTTCCTGTTGATAGTGTCATTGACAGATTTCTTCAATCACTGTCACCAAGCTACAAAAGCTTCATGATGAACTATAATATGCAAGGGATGAAAGACAATTCCCGAGCTCTTCGTGATGCTAAAGGCTGCGGAGGTAGATATCAAAAAGGAGCATCAAGTGTTGATGGTTAACAAAACCACCAGTTTCAAGTAAAAGGGTAAAGGGAAGAAGAAGGGGAACTCCAAGAAGAACATCAAACAAGTTGCTGCTCAGGAGAAGAAACCCAAGTCTGGACCTAAGCCTGAGACTGAGTGCTTCTACTGCAAACAGACTAGTCACTGGAAGCGGAACTGCCCCAAGTATTTGGCGGATAAGAAGGATGGCAAGGTGAACAGAGGGACTACGGATTAAACAGAGATTGGCTAAGGACGAGGTGACGATGCGCGTGGGAAATGGTTCCAAAGTCGATGTGATCGCCGTCGGCATGCTACCTCTATATCTACCTTCAGGATTAATTTTAGACCTAAATAATTGTTATTTGGTACCAACGTTAAGCATGAACATTATATTTGGATCTTGTTTGATACGAGACGGTTATTCATTTAAATCTGAGAATAATGGTTGTTCTATTTATATGAGTAATATCTTTTATGGTCATGCACCCTTGAGGAGTGATCTATTTTTGTTGAATCTCGATAGTAGTGATACACATATTCATAATGTTCAAGCCAAAAGATGCAGAGTTGATAGTGATAGTGCAACTTATTTGTGGCACTGCCGTTTGGGTCATATTGATATAAAGCGCATGAAGAAACTCCATACTGATGGAATTTTGGAATCACTTGATTATGAATCACTTGGTACCTGCGAACCATGCCTTATGGGCAAGATGACTAAAACGCCGTTCTCCGGAACTATGGAGCGAGCAATAGATTTGTTGGAAATCATACATACTGATGTCTGTGGTCCAATGAATATTGAGGCTCGCGGCGAGTATCGTTATTTTCTCACCTTCACAGATGATTTGAGCAGATATGGGTATATCTACTTGATGAAACATAAGTCTGAAACATTTGAAAAGTTCAAAGAATTTCAGAGTGAAGTGGAAAATCATCGTAACAAGGAAATAAAGTTTCTACGATCTGATCATGGAGGAGAATGTTTGAGTTACGAGTTTGGTCTACATTTGAAACAATGCAGAATAGTCTCGCAACTCACGCCACCCGGAACACCACATCGTAATGGTGTGTCCGAACGTCGTAATCGTACTTTACAAGATATTGTGTGATCTATGATGTCCCTTACTGATTTACCGCTATCGTTTTGCGGTTATGCTTTAGAGACGGCTTCATTCACGTTAAATAGGGCACCATCAAAATCCGTTGAGACGACGCCTTATGAACTATGGTTTGGCAAGAAACCAAAGTTGTTGTTTCTTAAAGTTTGGGGCTGCGATGCTTATGTGAAAAAGCTTCAACTTGATAAGCTCGAACCCAAATCGGAGAAATGTGTCTTCATAGGATACCCAAAGGAAACTATTGGGTACACCTTCTATCACAGATCCGAAGGCATGGAATTTGTTGCTAAGAATGGATCCTTTCTAGAGAAGGAGTTTCTCTGGAAAGAAGTGAGTGGGAGGAAAGTAGAACTTGATGAGGTAACTATACCTGCTCCATTATTGGAAAGTAGTTCGTCACAAAAACCGGTTCCTGTGACACCTACACATATTAGTGAGGAAGCTAATGATGATGATCATGCAACTTCAGATCAAGTTACCACCGAGCCTCGTAGGTCAACCAGAGCAAGATCCGCACCACAGTGGTAAGGTAATCCTGTTCTGGAAGTCATGTTACTTGACCATGACGAACCTACGAACTATGAGGAAGCGATGATGAGCCCAGATTCCGCAAAATGGCTTGAGGCCATGAAATCTGAGATGGGATCCATGTATGAGAACAAAGTGTGGACTTTGATTGACTTGCCCGATGATCGGCAAGCCATTGAGAATAAATGGATCTTCAAGAAGAAGACTGACGCTGATGGTAATGTTACTGTCTATAAAGCTCGACTTGTTGCAAAAGGTTTTCGACAAGTTCAAGGAGATGACTACGATGAGACCTTCTCACCTGTAGCGATGCTTAAGTCCGTCCGAATCATGTTAGCAATTGCCGCATTTTATGATTATGAAATTTGGCAAATGGATGTAAAGACTGCATTCCTGAATGGATTTCTGGAAGAAGAGTTGTATATGATGCAACCTGAAGGTTTTATCGATCCAAAGGGTACTAACAAAGTGTGCAAGCTCCAGCGATCCATTTATGGACTGGTGCAAGCCTCTCGGAGTTGGAATAAACATTTTGATAGTGTGATCAAAGCATATGGTTTTATACAGACTTTTGGAGAAGCTTGTATTTACAAGAAAGTGAGTGGGAGCTTTGTAGCATTTCTAATATTATATGTGGATGGCATATTGTTGATTGGAAATGATATAGAATTTCTGGATAGCATAAAATGATACTTGAATAAAAGTTTTTCAATGAAAGACCTCGGTGAAGCTGCTTATATATTGGGCATCAAGATCTATAGAGATAGATCAAGACGCTTAATTGGACTTTCACAAAGCACATACCTTGATAATGTTTTGAAGAATTTCAAAATGGATCAAGCTAAGAAAGGGTTCTTGCCTGTGTTACAAGGTGTGAAGTTGAGTAAGACTCAATGCCCGACCACTGCAGAAGATAAAGAGAAAATGAAAAGTTTTCCCTATGCTTCAGCCATAGGCTCTATCATGTATGCAATGTTGTGTACCAGACCTGATGTGTGCCTTGCTATTAGCCTAGCAGGGAGGTACCAAAGTAATCCAGGAGTGGATCACTGGACAGCAGTCAAGAACATCCTGAAGTACCTAAAAAGGACCAACGATATGTTTCTCATTTATGGAGGTGACAAAGAGCTCTTCATAAATGGTTACATTGATGCAAGCTTTGACACTGATCCGGACGATTCCAAATTGCAAACCGGATATGTGTTTATATTAAACGGTGGAGCTGTCAGTTGGAGCAGTTCTAAACAGAGCGTCGTGGCGGGATCTACATGTGAAGCAGAGTACATTGCTGCTTCGTAAGCAACAAATAAAGGAGTCTGGATGAAGGAGTTCATATCCAATCTAGGTGTCATACCTAGTATCAGGTCCAATGAAATTCTTTTGTGACAATACAGGTGCAATTGCCTTGGCAAAGGAATCCAGATTTCACAAGAGAACCAAGCACATCAAGAGATGCTTCAACTCCATCCGAGATCAAGTCCAGGTGGGAGACATAGAGATTTGCAAGATACATACGGATCTGAATGTTGCAGACCGGTTGACTAAGCCTCTTCCACGAGCAAAACATGATCAGCACCAAGGCTCCATGGGTGTTAAAATCATTACTGTGTAATCTAGATTATTGGCTCTAGTGCAAGTGGGAGACTGAAGGAAATATGCCCTAGAGGCAATAATAAAGTTATTATATATTTCCTTATTTCATGATAAATGTTTATTATTCATGCTAAAATTGTATTAACCGGAAACATAATACATGTGTCAATACATAGACAAACATAGTGTCACTAGTATGCCTCTACTTGACTAGCTCATTGATCAAAGATGGTTAAGTTTCCAAACCATAGACATGAGTTGTTATTTGATCAATGGGATCACATCATTAGGAGAATGATGTGATTGACTTGACCCAATCAGTTAGCTTAGCACTTGATCGTTTGTGTTTACTGCTATTGCTTTCTTCATGACTTATACATGTTCTTATGACTATGAGATTATGCAACTCCCGAATACCGGAAGAACACTTTGTGTGCTACCAAACGTCACAACATAACTGGGTGATTATAAATGTGCTCTACAGGTGTCTCCGATGGTACTTGTTGAGTTGGCATAGATCAAGATTAGGATTTGTCACTCGGATTGTCGGTGAGGTATCTCTGGGCCCTCTCGGTAATGCACATCACTATAAGCCTTGCAAGCAATGCAACTAATGAGTTAGTTGCGGGATAGTGCATTACGAAACAAGTAAAGAGACTTGACGGTAACGAGATTGAACTAGGTATTGGGATACCTACGATCGAATCACGGGTAAGTAACATCCCGATGGCAAAGAGAACAACGTATAGTGTTATGCGGTTTGACCGATAAAGATCTTCATAGAACATATAGGAAGCAATATGAGCATCCAGGTTCCGCTATTGGTTATTGACCGGAGACATGTCTCGGTCATGTCTACATAGTTCTCGAACCCGTAGGGTCCGCACGCTTAAAGTTCTGTCACGACCAGTTTTATGAGTTTATATGTTTTGATGTACCGAAGGTAGTTTGGAGTCTCGGATATGATCACGGACATGACGAGGAGTCTCGAAATGATCGAGACATGAAGATTGATATATTGGAAGTCTACATCTACATTTGGACATCGGAAGAGTTCCGGGTAAAATCGGGATTTTGCCGGAGTACCGGAGGGGTTACCGGAACCCCCCGGGGGCTAATGGGTCTTGTTGGGCCATAAGGGAAAGAGAGAGGGGCTGGCCTAGGGCAGGCAGCGCCCCCCTCCCCTCTGTCCAAATTGGACTAGGAGAGGGGGGGGGCGCTCCCCTTTCCTTCTCTTTCTCCCCCTTCCTTTCCCCCTCCTAGTAGGAGGAGGATTCCTCCTCCTGGCGCACCAACAAGGGCCGGCCGGCCTCCCCCTTGCTCCTTTATATACAGGGTAGGGGGCACCTCTAGACACACAAGTTGATCACAAAGATCTCTCCCAGCCGTGTGCGGTGCCCCCTCCCCCATAATCCACCTCGGTCATACTGTAGCGGTGCTTAGACGAAGCCCTGTCACGGTAGCTTCATCAACATCGTCATCACGCCGTCGTGTTGACGAAACTCTTCCCCGAGCTCTACTGGATCATGAGTTTGTGGGACGTCACTGAGTTGAACGTGTGCTGAACTCGGAGGTGTCGTACGTTCGGTACTGAGGCTCGGTCGATCGTGAAGACGTACGACTACCTCAACCGCGTTGTCATAATGCTTCCGCTTAACGGTCTATGAGGGGACGTGGACAACACTCTCCTCTCTCGTTGCTATGCCTCACCATGATCCTGCGTGTGCATAGGAAAATTTTGAAATTACTACGTTCCCCAACACATACATCCCGGTTCGTGAGCCCAGGGGGGCGGCCGGGGCCTCGTGGGCATTGGCCCGGTTCATCAGGACCCATTTGTCCCGGTTCTAGGCACGAATCGGGACCAATGGGCCTCGCTCTTGGCTCACATACATTGGTCCCGATTCGTGGCTCGAACTGGGACAGAAGGTGGAGCTTTAGTCCCGGTTCCAGGAACAAACCGGGACAAATGAGCTGCCTATATATACCCCATCGCCACAGCAGAGCACTCCAAAGTGCTCTGTTTTTTCTGGCCGGCGAGGGGAGGGCATTTGGGTGCTCTAGCTCACCTCCTATTCACATGAGGTGTTCAATGAAATGCCTGAGCCACACTAGTTAAGCTTTCTCCTCTTGAAGCTCGACCTCCAAACTCCATTTTCCCTGAGATTTGCATAGGTTTAGCGGTCCGTCACGTCCCGTCCTCGTCTTCACCGCCGTCGATCGCCTGCGCGGATCTCGTCGCTGGCACCACCGTGGTGAGCCTCTTGTTCTTATCTTCTTTCTGAAAGAAAAAATATTCTTACTTTAGATAGATACTTGTCTAATTTTCTTACTTTTATTATTGCTTGTTATTATATAGTGCGATGGATTTGGTATCCGCCCTCGTCGGCCCTTGTCCTGGCTATGATTCAGATGTGGTATATATTATCTTTTTATAACTATTTGGTTCATTTATTGTTTATGACAATTATGCCGACCAATGTGACATAGATTTTATTTATGTAGAGGTAGTTGAACCGGAAATTCCAACCGACCCTATTGTCGAGAGGTTAAATTTAGTTGAAGAATAAAACAATTACTTGAAGGAAAAAAATAAAAAAAATAGAGGAGAAGATGATATTGGAGTTGCATGTTGCGGATGTCGTCGATGATCATAAGATCAAGATGGATGCAATGCGGTTGAAGATGACAAAGATTAGAAAATATGACATTCATACCGAGGCTTGGTATCATTATGCCGTTGGATCAATTGTTACCTTGGTTGTGATTATGATCACATTTGTTGTTGCATTTAAAGGTTTTACATAGTTTCAATGTATTGTTTAAGTAGATGCTCTGGAGAGCTATATGTTGTTCAATTTGAACTATGCATGTACTTTGGTTTCAATGTGATGACGAACTACTATTAATTTGGTCACTTATCTATCCATGTGAACCTGTAATGGTTTTGACACACATAATTATATATAATGCACGCAGATGAACCGGCAATGGATGTATGGTGACAGGCACACATAATTATGTTTCTCGAAGTGGCTGAGGCAAACAAGCAGAATGGTTGCATGAAAAATAACAAATGAAGTCAGAAAGGGTTGAAATTTGATGATGTGGCTTTGAATGGTGCATTTTGAACACATAAAAAGTCTGGAGTTCAAATAAGTTAAAAAATGAAATCCCTTTGTAACAGATGAGTTTTCGTGTGAAACCCTGATACTTCCAAAGAGATTGTCCATTTTGTACACGAAGTGCATCTAGTTTTTACCGTAACCCTCTCTACTTTTTAGCACATGCTATGTGGGTGAAATTATGATACCATGCCAATTTTCAACCTTTTCAGGGTTCACTTGAAATGCTTTTGAATTTCATGGTCTTATAGCTCAAAAAAATCAATTAAAATATTCTGTTATGATCAACTAAAACAAACTATAATATTCTTTAATAGCAAAAAGAAAATCGACTAAAAACTTTTATAAAACTCTAATAGCAAAAGGAATCAACTAAAAAGCTTTTATAAACCTCTAGTATTTTCTGTTCAAAACATGAAAAGCAGAAAGAAACAAAATAAAATAAATTGAAATTTAATAAAATAAATTGAAACTTTAATAAAGTAAAATAAAATAGCAACTGTAAAATAAAATAAAATAAAATAACTCTTTAATAAAATAAATAAGTAGAAACAAAATAAACTTTAATAAAGTAAAATAAATAAAATTTAATAAAATAAATAAAGATAGCAACTGTAAGTACTTTATTGTAAGTAGAAACAAAATAAAATAAATAAATCAACAAAGAAAATAGAAAACTCTTTAATAAATAAACTTTAATAAAATAAATAAAAATAGCAACAGTAAGTATTTTGTTGTAAGTAGAAACAAAATAAAATAAATAAAGCAAGAAAGAAAATAAAAAAAGTGCCACCTACTAGGCCACCACGGCCTAAATACGACTAGAAACCCAACCATGGGCCATGATTCAGGCCTGCGGGAGGCCCAGTAGGCCCATAGACACATAGTTACAGATTAGGCCTGAAAGCCTGCAGTTGAGAGGAGCTCGAGAGGGTGGGCGCAACAGCGCTTATAAACCACTCTTGAGCCCTCTCAACTAGCGAGGTGGGACTAAACTTTTGGCCGCGACGCGGGCCGTAAGAGGCCTTTGGTCCCGGTTGGTGCTGAGGGAGTCCTGGATTAGGGGGTCCTCGGACAGCCGAACTATATACTTTGGCCGGACTGTTGGACTATGAAGACACAAGATTGAAGACTTCATCCCATGTCCGGGTGGGACTCTCCTTTGCGTGGATGGCAAGCTTGGCAATTCGGATATGTAGATCTCCTCCCTTGTAACCGACTCTGTGTAACCCTAGCCCCCTCCGATGTCTATATAAACTAGAGGGTTTAGTCCATAGGACAAGAACAACAATCATAATCATAGGCTAGCTTCTGGGGTTTAGCCTCTACGATCTCGTGGTAGATCAACTCTTGTAATACTCATATCATCAAGATCAATCAAGCAGGAAGTAGGGTATTACCTCCATCGAGAGGGCCCGAACCTGGGTAAACATTGTGTCCCCTACCTCCTGTTACCATCCGCCTTAGACACACAGTTCGGGACCCCCTACCCGAGATCCGCCGGTTTTGACACTGACATTGGTGCTTTCATTGAGAGTTCCACTGTGTCGTCACCATAAGGTTTGATGGCTCCTTCGATCATCGACAATGATGCGATCCAGGGTGAGGTTTTTCTCCCCGGATAGATCTTCGTATTCGGTAGCTTCGTACTGCGGGCCAACTCACTTGGCCATCTGGAGCAGATCGAGAGCTACGCCCCTGGCCATCAGGTCAGGTTTGGAAGCTTGAACTATATTACCAACATCCGCGGAGACTTGATCTTCGACGGATTCGAGACCATGTCAGGTGCACCGCGCAGTCACGACGAGCATGACTTAGCTCTGCCGCCGGACGGTGTCCGGGAGATCACACCTGTGGCAACTCCAGCCCTCAATTCGGAGCAGATCGTGTCGTCCGAGGACGGGTGGATGGACCCCGCCACGGAGGCCGCACACCCAGCGGAGATAGAGCCGAATAATGACTTCACCTCCTATGAGACATGTGTTGCCGGACCCTTGGATTCGTCCCCGACCACAGGCTTCGAACCGCGTGCGTCCGTGCCTACCGAATCTGATTGGGAACCTATCATGGAGTTTACCTCCGCGGATATCTTTCAGCACTCGCCCTTGGGCAACATGCTAAATTCATTGATGTCTCTCTCCTTGTCAGGAGACCCTTGGCCGAACAATGTCCGGCTTGAGTGGGAAGTGGACGACGAAGAAATTCATTCCACACCCACCACCCACTTAATAGCCACTATCGACGACTTAACCGACATGCTTGATTTCGGCTCCGAAGACATCGACGGTATGGACGACGATGCAGGAGAAGAACAAGAACCACCGCCCACAAGGCGCTGGACAACCACCTCATCATATCATATATACATGGTGGACACTCCCAAAGAAAGCGATGGCAATAAGGCTACAGAGGATAATCCCCTCGAGAAGCAATCTAAGCACCGGCGTCATCGGCGCCGCTCTAAGCCCAGCCATAGCAAAAGCAGCGATACCGGCACAAGAGACAACAATGCTGCGGACAGTGCCAAAGATGAAGACAATCCCCTCCAGCCAGGCTTCGAGCGGGAGGATGGGCAAGCTAGCCCTAAGGAACAGGCGGCAGATGGAGAATCAGAGGATGACAATTGCATGCACCTCTCCGATGACGAGGTGAGCCTCGGCGACGAAGAATTTATCATGCCTGAGGATCCCGTCGAACAGGAGCGCTTCAAGCGCCGGCTCATAGACACAACAAAAAGCCTGAAGAAAAAGAAATAGCAGCTTCAAGCTGATCAAGATCTGCTAGCGGATAGATGGACAGAGGTGCTGGCAGCCGAGGAATACGAACTCGAGCGCCCAACCAAAAGTTACCCAAAGCGCAGGTTGCTACCCCAACTCGAGGAGGAAGCATTAAAGCATACACTACCAGCATATGATGCGGCTGACCGACCACCTCATGGCCGATACAAAGCGACGTATCAGCCCGAAGTCCACCCCTCACCCCGTCGCCAGTCAAACAGAAACACCAAGGCCCGGGGCAACACGCAGGACCTGCGAGACGTATTGGAAAACAAAGCAGGACATACAAGATAGATCTACGGATCACGGGGGCGCGCCCCAACGCATGACGACAACCGTCACGCCGGATATACTAAAAGCAAATCCGGCCGGGCCGAATATAGCAGACAAGACTCGTATGAACTACTCGTGATATAGCTTGGCACAGAGGCGCCGCACACCCCCTATGCTTCACTAATGAAGTAATGGATCACGAATTCCCAGACAGTTTTAAACCCGTGAATACTGAATCAGATGATGGCACAACAGACCCCGCGGTATGGATCGAAGATTTCCTCCTTCACATCCACATGGCCCGAGGTGACGATCTACATGCCATCAAGTACCTCCCATTAAAACTCAAAGGACCTGCTCGGCATTGGCTCAACAGCCTGCCGGCAAACTCCATTGGCAGTTGAGAGAATTTGGAGGATGCATTCCTTGACAACTTCTAGGGAACGTATGTGCGACCACCGGATGCCGATGACTTGAGTCACATAACCCAACAGCCAGGGGAATCGGCCAGGAAATTCTGGACTCGGTTCCTAACTAAAAAGAACCAAATCGTCGACTGTCCGGATGCCGAAGCCTTACCGGCATTTAAGCATGATATCCACGACGAGTGGCTCGCCCGACGCCTCGGCCAAGAAAAGCCGAAGTCCATGGCAGCCCTCACGACACCCATGACCCGCTTTTGTGCGGGCGAGGATAGCTGGCTGGCTCGCAGCAACAACACATCAAGAAACCCTGGCAATTCAGATACCAAAGATAGCAACGGCAGGCCACATCGCAACAGACACAAACACCGTAAGAACGGCGACAACGTCGAAGACACGACAGTTAATGCCGGATTCAGCGGCTCTAAATCCGGTCGGCGGAAAAAGGCGTTCAAAAGAAGCAATCCGGGCCCGTCCAGCTTGGACCGCATACTCGATCGTTCGTGTCAAATTCACGGCACCCCCGATAAACCAGCCAACCACACCAATAGAGAATGCTGGGTGTTCAAACAGGCTGGCAAGCTGAATGCTGAAAACAAGGAAAAGGGGCTGCATAGCAACGACGAGGAGGAGCCCCGGCCGCCGAACACAGGAGGACAGAAGAAATTTCCTCCCCAAGTGAAAACGGTAAACATGATATACGCTACCCATATTCCCAAGCGGGAACGGAAGCATGCACTGAGGGACGTATATGCGATGGAGCCAGTCGCCCCAAAGTTCAACCCATGGTCTGCTTGTCTGATCACCTTCGATCGCAAGGACCACCCCACCAGTATCTGTCATGGCGGCTCTGTCGCATTGGTCCTTGACCCCATCATTGATGGATTTCACCTCACTCGAGTCCTTATGGATGGTGGCAGCAGCCTGAACTTGCTTTATCGGGATACAGTGCACAAAATGGGTATAGACCCCTCGATGATCAAACCCACCAAAACCACCTTTAAAGGTGTCATCCTAGGTGTAGAGGCCTCTTGCACGGGCTCAATAACACTGGAAGTAGTCTTCGGATCTTCAGACAAGTTCCAAAGCGAGGAGTTAATGTTCGATATCGTCCCCTTAGGCAGTGGCTATCATGCACTGCTCGTACGAACCGCATTTGCCAAATTCAATGCGGTACCTCATTATGCATACCTCAAGCTCAAAATGCCAGGAGCTCGCGGGGTTATAACAGTTAATGGAAATACAGAACGCTCGCTCCGCACGGAGGAGCACACTGCAGCCCTCGCAACAGAAGCGCAAAGTAGCCTTATGAGGCAAACGCCAATTCGTTGAAAAAGACCCCGGACACCTACAAGAGGATCGCCAGGCACGTTTAGAGCTCGCCTAGCAATTCGGCCTCTGTCCTAGCCCCAGTCAAGCGGCGAAATTTGCGCCGCGTGTACATAATTACGCACTCAAGATACCATGGGCATAGGCGGAGGCACAGCCATGGCACGGCCCACAATGCGGCTCAACCGCTTCAGGACCCGTATACCTTTAACATTTTCTTCCTTTCAGGCCCCTATTCTCTGAAGGCCCTCTCCGATCATCTGATTATCGGACCCGTCACGGGAAGGAAACATCAAGGACACAAGAAGCTTTGACGTACAAGGGAATCATTAGGTGGTCTCTGATAACGATCGATATACCTATTTTGCATACCCACACGCAGCTTGACCCTGGATAGGACATGTCAAATAGTCCTATTTTTTACTTACTAAACTACATGTATGCATATGCTTTGACGTATCATTTAAATAATAATGTACAGCATCAGCTCATTATTGCATTCCTTTATCCTTTTTCCCTGTCTGCCTATTTACGACAAACCGCACCCGTACATTCTGATACAACCAGTGCGCCAGGGGCTTCAGTGTACCCCATAACATGGCATGAAAAGTACGAACACTTTCCACAGTGCGGCACCCCGAACTTATAGCATTATATGCATCAGCTCCGAATCATGTCTTGGGTTTGCCCGGCTCCCATGTTTTGGTGTCTTACGTTCCGCTATATCGGCTAAGGTAGCACTGGGAGAACTACTGCGATTGTGTCCCGATTTTTCCGGACGAGCACCCCAGTAGAGAAAGCCGAAAACTGACTGTCATGATGCGGTGAGAGTTGGTCGCTGTTCGAGAGGTTTCAAATACTTAAAGATTTTTCCCGCTTCAGGCGAGGAGTCGGCCTTGTCCGATTTAGGCGTACATAGCACCCCAAGTTCGGCCTTCCGAATACTAGGGGCTTCGCCAAAATTTAAAATTGTAGACTTCTATGGCTAAGTGAGAGTGATAAAGCTTTATAGTCCGATTGCCTGGTTCGTTGTGCTGAAGACCTCCTTTGAAGGACCCAAAACTGGGATAAAGAGTGATCAGGTTTATCCCGGACACCCCAGTGCTAGTTACATGGGGGCAGAAGCCGACGACTGGCCAACTCTCAAATTTCATAAACGGCCGCAGAGAAGGTAATATTTTAAATTAACAAGCGTCACTTAGCACACATGAACTCATTTCACATTACAGGATCACATGAGTACATTCATTCAAATATTACATCCTTAGCACATTCTTCTGCCACAAGGCGAGCACCCTTCAGGACACTGTCATAATACTTTTAGGGGTGGCGATGCTCCTTGCCCTCCGGCAGCCCCTCCTTCACCAACTTTTCGGCGTCCATCTTCGCCCAGTGCACTTTCGCCCGGGCAAAAGCCCTGCACGCACCCTTAATATAGATGGACCGCTTTATGACTTCAAACCGAGGGCAGGTGTTCACAAGCCGCCTTACCAGGCCAAAATAGTTGGCAGGTAGGGGCTCGCCAGGCCACATCCGGACTATGAGGCCCTTCATGGCCAATTCGGTCGCCTTGTGAAGCTCGGCCAGTTGCTTCAAATGGTCGCTCAAGGGCATCGGATGTTCGGTCCCAGTATACTGAGACCAGAAAAACTTCTCCATCGAACTCCCTTCCTCGGCCCGGTAGAACTCTGCGGCATCCGACACACTACTGGCTAGATCTGCGAATGCTCCTGGAGAGCTCCGAATTCAGGTAAGTAAAAGGTAAGTTTCCTTCACATGCTTGCTTTGCATAATGAATGCCTTACCCGCCGCTATCTTCTTGACCGTCTCAATTTCCTGGAGGGCCTTTTGGGCTTCGGCCTTGGCATTTTGTGCATTCTCGAGGGCCTTCGCAAGCTCGGACCCTTGCGTCCTAGAGTCACGCTCCAAGGACTCGTACTTCTTGACAAACTCCTGGAGCTCTTGCTGAACCTCACCGACTCGGGCCTCTTGCTTCCCGCGCTCGGCGCCCTCCTTGGCCGCTTTGCCTTCGGCCTCGGACAACGCCTTTTTCAGGGTTGCCACTTCGGTCGTGGCCCCTAGCAAAGTTCATGACGATCTTGTGATCTAACAACCAGTTTCCTTTTTTATCAATAAACAGACAAGGTATCACTTACCTTTGTTCTCTTCGAGCTGCCTCTTGGTAAGGCCGAGCTCTTCCTTGGACCGCTCAAGGTCCCGCTTCAGTGGGGAGACCTCCGCCGTGTGAGCGGCAGCGGCCAGCAGTGAAGCCTGCTTATTCACATAGACATATTCTGATTAGACTCCTATGATTATTATTTGATCCTATGTTTGGCCTTTCTTCCGAACACCAAACAGAGCATTAGGGGCTACTGTCTATGCTATAACATTTTCTCATAATTTGATTACTTACCTCAAAGCCTGTTAGGAGGCTGGCACAGGCTTCAGTCAGTCCACTTTTGGCAGACTGAACCTTCTTGACCACCGCACTCATGATAGTGCGGTGCTCTTCGTTAATGGAAGCACCGCAAAGCGCTTCCAGCAAATTGTCCGATGTCCCTGGATGGACAGAGGCCATCGGCACAGACCTGCTACCCCCGACATTAAAACCCATGGGAGTCTTGTCCCTCATGCGCCCAGCATCCGGAATGTCACTTTGGGGCACTTCTGGAACTGTCTCCCCTTGGTTCAGTACCCTTTGAGACAGCACCTCGACGTCGTCCGTAGGGCGGGGGAGGAGGCGGTCGGGAGTGAATCGTTGTTCATATCCGACGGGCCCAAAGACTCATCCGAAGAGGATACGTCGATACGGGCTTTGGAGGGGCTGCATGATCATGTTCGGCATGATAAGAAGTAATAGAATAAAACATACCAAGAACTATTATAGTATCTGGATACTTACAACTTCGCTAGGGGCTTGTCCTTGGGTAACCACTCCTCGTCGCTAAAAGTGTCTGCCGTGGAGCAGTCCGGAAGGAGAGTCCTTCCCTTCTTGGACCCTTCGGCTTCCCCTGACGGGGCGGCCTTCCTTTTCTTGTCTCCCCCGGCTGGGGGGGGGGGAGAACTTTCCTCTTCCTCCTCCTCATTTTCGTGGGAGGAGGGTGCCTCAGTGTTATCGGACGATGAGTCCGATACGACCTTGCGCCAGAGACCTTTCCTGGTCCCCGTGGCCTTCTTGTTGGCCTTCTTCTCCGGTGCCTCATAGGGCGCCGGAACCAGCATCTCCGTCAAGAGAGCCGTTGCTGGATCCTTGGGCAGTGGGGCCGGACAATCGATCCTCTCCGCTGTCGCGACCCATTCCTGTTAAATGGCATGGAGGCTTAGATCCCCCGCATGATTATACTGGGGAAAGAAACGTCTTATGAGATATAATAAGCTTACCAATTTGGCAGGGCGCTTTGCGCTGAGTCCGCGATCCTCGATAAGGGGAGGAGGTACCTCGGCGGACTTGAACAACACCCTCCAGGTGTCCTGGTGTGTCGTGTCGAAGAGCTCTCGCAGCGTCTAGTGCTTAGCCGGGTCGAACTCCCACATATTGAATGCCCGTCTTTGACACGGGAGGATCCGGTGGAAGAGCATGACCTGGACCACGTTGACAAGCTTGATTTTCTTGCTTATCATGTTTTTAACACAGTTCTGGAGTCCGGTCAGCTCCACCGATGAACCCCAGGATAGGCCCTTCTCTTTTCAGGAGGTGAGCCGCGTGGGGATACCGGATCGAAATTCGGGGGCCGCCACCCAGTTGGTGTCACGCGTCTCGGTGATGTAGAACCTCCCCGATTGCCACCCCTTCACTGTCTTCACATAGGAGCCTTCGAGCCAAGTGATGTTGGGCATTTTTCCCACTCATGGCGCCTCTGCACTCCACTTGCTGGCCGACCACCACCTTCGGTTTAACGTTGAAGGTCTTCAGCCACATGCCGAAGTGGGGCTTGATGCGGAGGAAGGCCTCGCACATGATGATAAACGCCGAGATGTTGAGGATATTGGGGGCCAGATCGTGGAAGTCCAGCCCGTAGTAGAACATGAGCCCGTGAACAAATGGGTGGAGGGGAAATCCCAGCCCACGGACAAAATGGGTAAGGAATACAACCCTTTCGTGGGGTTCGGGGATAGGGACGATCTGCCCTGCACCTTGGAGCCGGTGCACAATATCTGCGGCTAGGTATCCGGCTTCCCGGAGCTTTGTAATGTTCTCCTCCGCAAGGGAGGAGACCATCCACTTGCCTCCCGCTCCGGACATGTTTGAAGTGGTTTTGCGGAGGAAATGCGAACTTGGGCGCTGGAGCTAGAGTGCGCGAGAATGGATGGGAAGGGAAGAAGAAGGCGTGGGTGAAAAGGAGGAGTCCTTGTCCCTTTATAAGAGCGAAAGAAACTATGCGCCTCCCCACCTGCCTGGTAAACTCGCTTATTCCCCAAGCGCCGTGATTGATGGTGCGGTTGGGTTACCCACACCCGTATTGATGAGAATCCCGTGATAAGGGGACACGATCTCTGCTTCGACAAGAAGTGCCAAGAAAACTGCCTCGCAATATGTGTAGTAGCTGGTTGAGAAAAACGGTTCGAATAATGACCGAGCCATAGTGTGATGTCACATTATAAAAAGTTATCAGTAGATTAGATTTGTGGAATAATATACTCTCTACGGTGGTATGTGGAATTTGTTTTGCACAGCCAGACACGATCCTTGTGTTCAAAATCTTCTATGGAGTATTCGGAGAAGGAACCCGCCTTGCAATGCCGAAGACAATCTGCGCGACGGACTCATCGTCATTGAAGCCTGGTTCAGGGGCTACTGAGGGAGTCCTAGATTAGGGGGTCCTCGGACAGCCGGACTATATACTTTGGCCGGACTGTTGGACTATGAAGATACAAGATTGAAGACTTTTTCCCATGTCCGGGTGGGACTCTCCTTTGCGTGGAAGGCAAGCTTGGCAATTCGGATATGTAGATCTCCTCCCTTGTAACTGACTCTGTGTAACCCTAGCCCCCTCCGGTGTCTATATAAACCAGAGGGTTTAGTCCGTAGGACAAGAACAACAATCATAATCATAGGCTAGCTTCTAGGGTTTAGCCTCTACGATCTCGTGGTAGATCAACTATCGTAATACTCATATCATCAAGATCAATCAAGCAGGAAGTAGGGTATTACCTCCATCGAGAGGGCCCAAACCTGGGTAAACATTGTGTCCCCTGCCTCCTGTTACCATCCGCCTTAGACGCACAGTTCGGGACCCCCTACCTGAGATCCGCCGGTTTTGACACCGACAGGTGCCACCAACCGGGACTAAAGGGGTGCATTGGTACCGGTTCGTGGCACCAACTGGAATCAATGCCCCACCTTTAGTACCGGTTGGTGCCACCACCCGGGACCAAAGGCCTATGCTTCCCGCCCTTTGGGCTACTGAAAAGAGACCTTTGGTCCCGGTTGGTGGCACCAACCGGGACTAAAGGGGTGCATTGGTCCCGGTTGGTGCTATGAACCAGGACCAATGCTCTGGGTATATAAGCCAACATTCTGGAAAATCTCAACAGTTTCTCCCCGACGCTGACGCCGCCCTCTGCCCCGACACCCTGCTCCTCGTTGTCGTCGCCTGCGCCCGTCGCCGCCATTCACGCGCTACCCGCCGCCGTCCGCGCGCCCCCGTCGCCGCCCGCGCCCCGCACCGTCCCGACGCCGTCGCCTCGCGCCACCCCACGCCGTCGTTGTCACATCCCCGTGCAGCCCCGACGCCGTCGCCGTCGCGTGTTGCCCCGACGCTGTCGCCGCCACTCCCCGCGCCCCTGCTTGCCCCGACGCCGCGCGCCCCTGCCAACCCTGACGCCGCCCGCCGTGCCGCCCTGCTCCGGCTTCGACGCGTCCCTGTGTGAGCACGGCGCCCATGCCGGCCCCGCCGCCGCCGCCGTGCTTTTTTAGATATATTTGCTAAATTTTTACATGTTTTTAGATGTTTTTATATGTATGTACGTATTTTTTAGATATATGTATTTTTTGATATATGTTCATATATGTATGTATGTATTTTTCACATTTTTTGTATGTATGTATTTTTTCAATTTTAATATGCATGATGTTTTAAAAAGAAGAAGAGAAGAAGAAAGGAATAGAGCAGAAGAAGATAAAAAATAGAAAATATTCTATTTTTTCTTCTTCTCCTCTATTCCTTTCTTCTTCTCCTCCTTTTTTCTTCTTTTTTTCTTTGATCTTCTCCTCTATTCCTTTCTTCTTCTCCTCTTTTTATTTCTTCTTCGTCTTCTTATTTTTTATCGGGTATATCGTTGTCGATATACCCCCTCCCAATAACTTCAACACGAGGGGGGGGGGGTTGATATACCCCCTCCCCGATAACATTATTTTCCCATGTATGTATGTCGTCGTTGTCGATATAACCCCCTCCTGGATAACTTCGACATGAGGGGCGATCGATATATATACCCCCTCTCGACCATGATAACTTATACCACGGTAGCACCCCCCGGCCCTCTCGCTCGACCAAAACACTCGAGGACACCCAAACCTAAGAAAAAACGATGTCGGTCTCCTACCCCCTCCCGCCGTGCCCTACCCGACAAACTCTCTCGAGGCCACCCCAAACCCTTGAAGCATTGCCGAGGCCACCCCAAACCCTTGAAGCATTGCCGAGGCCACCCCAAACCCTAGAGAAGCGTCGAGGCCACTAATATGATTCCTTATTGTGATTAGCTAGCTAGTTCTACGTTTGCCACTAATATATCCATCTGTCATGTTTGAATAATAATTTCCATGTTGTAAATATTTGCAGAAACTATGGAGCACCCCCGAGATGAAGCAACAAAAGCGGTGTTGGGGGACATAATCGCAACCGGAAGTGATGCCGTCTTGTCATTTGTCAACGACACCAATGGTCTGGAAGGACAAGGTGAAGAAGCAGGCTACGGTGATCGAACAATGGATGAGGAAGGACATGATTATGATGGCTCCGGTGACCAATGTTGGTGGAAGGACACCGTGATGACGGCTCCAGTGACCGAATGGAGTCCGGCCTGGTATATGTATATATATTAATTAATTAAGCATGTGCTGACTATAGCTAATTGATGCATTAATTGTTTTTGGTATGTACACATATTAATTAATAACTCTCGTCTTTCTTTTTTTTCTAGCCCTCCGGATCGAGCACAACTTCGGTAAAGAGACGAGGCCCGAAGAAAAAGTTGCGCTCGAATGAAAGGTTTGAGATCACAGCAATCGCTTGTGATGGCCAACCGATTGAACCCATCCGGACAAAGGAAGCATTTGCTGCTCAGTGCGGGGTTCTTGTTAGGGACAAGATTCCGATCAGCATCCACCAATGGTATAAGCCGGCTAAAGAAGACCCTGAGGTGTCTTTTGTCAACGATATGCAGAAAGATGATCTTTGGACCGCGCTGAAGGCAAATTTCACCCTACCGCCAGAGGAGGATCTGGAGAAGCCAGTTAAAGCGCAATCGATCAAGTCTCATGCTCTTAAGAAGATGGAAGAACTATTCAGGAGGTGGAAGAATGAGCTGAAAACAACGTTTGTCGACAAAGAAGAGACACCAGAATTCACCGGCCGGTATGAGAAGATCATAGATCACTGGGACGAATTTGTGGCCCACAAGACATCGGACAAGAGTAAGAAGATGTCAGCGACAAACAAGATAAATGCTGGAAAGAAAAGCTTCACCATCGCACGGGGTCAGGTGGCTACCTCAAAGCCCGGCCGTTGTGGGCCAAGGTTGAGAATGACCTGGTTGATAAAGGGGTCGAACTAGAGACATTGAACTGGCCAGACTGTTGCCGGACTTGGTTCTTCGGTGTTGGCGGAACCTTGGACCCTGTATCAGGGAAGTGCCGTTGGACAAACGAGCAACTGCGAATACCCGTCACGAAGCTTCGGTAGTATATCGATGCAGCACGGCAAGGGATGTTCGTTCCAAACAGAGAGAACGACGAGCTCACAATGGCCCTCGGGAATCCCGAGCACCCTGGACGGACATGAGGCACGCCAGGCTCTGTTCTGTGGAAGTCTGGGTTTCCGAACGCATGCGGTTACAAATGCCAGGAGAGGAGGAAGAAAGTGGAGCAGACCCAACTGCCAGCGCTGCATGCAAGGGTACAAGCGATAGAGGAACGAGAAGCAGATCACAGCAAGCGACCTGCCGAAGCTTCCCCCGAAGCTACCCCGCCATCTCAGCAGAGAAGTAGTGTGGCTTCCACCGAGCTACTTCAGCTGGAGCTTGTCTTCATGGCTCCTGCTAGCTACCCCGTGGATGCTATCACAGAGTCTCAACATTGCCAACTTGTGACGCAATGGATGAAATTAAAAGTCAAGGCGGTTGTTGGATCTGTTGGCGCAACTTTTCACCGCCGGCCGATTCCAGAAGGATATGCTAGGGTGATGGTGGATGAAATAACTGACGGATTTGAGGACCTCGAGCTTGACCACCCTACGGGTGAAGGGGAGACTCGGCTGGGTTCTTCTCTAAAGACTCCATGCCTATGGCGAAGGAGCTCATCAACCTTCCAAACTGGACGCCTCTGCCACCTCCTCCTCCTCCGGCGAGCCAGGCACTCTGCCTCCTCCACCGCCTCCTCCTCCGGCGAGTGATCAGGGCACTCAGCCTCCTTCTCCGGCGTGTGCCGGTAGTCCGCCTCCTTCTCCTCCTGCGCCGGCGCGCCCGAGTAGCCAGCCTCCTCCTTCTTGGCCTCACCAGCAAGGGCAGAAGAGACCCGCCACCACTCCGGCTGCTCTGGCACGTCGTAGTCCTTCTCCTCTGCCTCGTAAGCAACAAAATAAGACAGCCACAGCCGCTCCGTCTGCTCCGGTGTCTAGCAGTACAGCCAGAGGCGGGAGGCAATACATATTTGGTCCATCTCTCAAGCCTCTAGAGAAGTTACCATACGAGAGGACCATGGAGGAAACCGCGAATATCGTGGAAACCAAAGTGAAGGACTTGTTTGATGGGGTGAAAAAAAAGAAACATCCACCTCCGGAGGAGAAGATAGATCCGGTGAAATTAAAGCGCACTATCGATGCCCTGAGGAAACCACCAAAGTCTCTGCCGAAAACAAACTATGAGCACATTACTGAAAAGGTATATATCAAAGCGGAGTGGTCGCGAAGTACTATCAGTGACCGAAGGTTAGCAGAACAAAGAGATGGGAAAAAAATTGCCCACCTCGGCGAACAAGCGAACCAATCGTGCCCCCGCTCAAGGTGTCTAGTGATATCGTCACTAATGATCAGAGGATGGTGCCCGGTTATAACAATCTTGGAGATTACCTTCTCGACGATGTACATTATGAATTCTTGTAGGTGGACGAACACAAATACCATTACGGAAAGCCTCTCGTCAAAGATGAAAAATCTCTAACAATGATGATGCGAAGATTGCATGATTGGAACATGAAAACCTGCAGAGAGTCTGGGGGGGTGAATACTTTGACGTTGAGAGTTAAAGAGGAGCATGACCTCGTTGGAATTGATCTGTTGTCTATTCCATTTGAGGAGTTCTTCCAGTTTTTCAATCAAAATGCCCTCGATAAATTAACGGTCACTTGCGACTGTCTGTGAGTACTACTTCTGCATTAAAACTCTATATATAGCTCAGCTCTTTCATTGCATGTATTTATAATTATCCTCACTATATTATGCAAATTGAAGATCGTCGAGTGCAGAAAAACAGAAATATATGATATTGGGTTCATTAACACAAATCTCATAGATGAATATATTGTTAAAAAGAATGCCAAATAAGCCGAGGTCAACTTGCTCAAATCGTTGGTAATAAATCAGAACAAAGATAAAATACTCTTTCCTTACAACTTCAAGTGAGTGTTACTGTCTTGTGCGTATTCGGTTTCCCTTATTACTCGAGGTTATAGTAATGTAATTAATTGATGACTTATGCATGCGTGTGCAGCTTCCACTATATTCTACTGGAGATTAAGCTTTAGCAGGGACTAGTAATCGTCTTAGACTGGAGATGAAAAGATCTCGAGACCTATGCGGACATGAATAAAATTCTCAACAAGTAAGTTCAATCGATCATTATCGCACCATATCGGCAACTTCTTGTTCATTTCCTGATATCTCAAGTAATAATTATTATCTTTGTCTTGCAGGGTTTGGAAAAAGATCACCGCAGAAGCTCCGGGACTGCTGAGGGAGCTTCGATATACATACCCGAAAGTAAGTACTACTAGCTAGCTACTTCCGTGCATCTCTCGTTGATTCTAGCAACTTTCATCAATGCCATTTATAATGCTACATTATCAGTTTGATTGACCTCTATTTCTCGTAAAGTGCATGTGGCAGGAACAAGGGAATGATTACTGTGGATACTACGTGTGCGAGTTCATCTACAACGCGACTTGCAAAAATAAGCGGGGCTACTCTCAATGACAATTTGATGTGCATAAGCAATAATATTCACAATTTCATTTTATTACACCATCATTTCCGTTGAGTTTCATTCATATATATATGTATTAACCCCCTTCTTCAAATTAGACGTGGCAGATGCGGAATGAACTCATACCAGAAGATCGCATGAAAGCAATTCAAGAGGAATTGGCGGGATTCTTTTTTGACCACGTCATCAATAAAGCCGAAGAATACCATGTTGAAGCCGAGTTCTTATATAATTAGGGGAGATTATATTGTAAGAGATCTTAATATTGTATATATGTAGCCAGTAGCATTGGATAGATATACGAAAACTTGTTGTTCCCGCAATCTCTCAGAGAAGGAGAGGCCGATATCACTTCTCTCGCTATGCATGACAAACTTCTGTACTTAATGGTTTCCTTCATTTGCTTACTAGCTAGCGTGTCGAGGGCCTCTCTATACGTATAGTACGTAGCGTCGACCAAGCACGGAGATAAGAGAGGACACTTCTCTATATTAATTAATTAGCTACCTAACACAATATATGAAACACCTTAATTAACCATACAAAACCCCCAAGACCCCCCCCTTCAGGAAAAAAACAAAAAACCCTAGCCCCTGAAAAGATGACGCGTGAATGCCTTTTGGTCCCGGTTGGTGCCACCAACCGGGACCAAAGGCCCTCATGCCTGGGCTCGCCGCAACGGCCACGTGGAGGCCCATTTGTCCCGGTTCGTATAAGAAATGGGACTAAAGTCCTAGGGCTTTAGTGATGAGCCTTTAGTCTCGGTTCCTAAACCGGGACAGATGGGCCTTACGAACCGAGACAAATGGCCCTTTTTCTACTAGTGACTTGACTAGCTCGTTGAATCAATGATGGTTATGTTTCCTAACCATAGACATGAGTTGTCATTTGATTAACGAGATCATGTGATTATAGAATGATGTGATTGACTTGACCATCCATTAGCTTAGCACGATGATCGTTTAGTTTGTTGCTATTGCTTTGTCCATAACTATACATGTTCCTATGGCTATGAGATCATGCAACTCCCGAGTACCGGAGGAACACTTTGTGTGCTACCAAATGTCACAACGTAACTGGGTGATTATAAAGGTGCTCTACAGGTGTCTCCAATGGTGTGTGTTAAGTTGGCATGGATGAAGATTAGGATTTGTCACTCCGATTGTCGGAGAGGTATCTCTGGGCCCTCTCGGTAATGTGCATCACTATAAGCCTTGGAAGCAATGTATCTAATGAGTTAGTTACAGGATGTAGCATTACAGAACGAGTAAAGAGACTTGCCGGTAACGAGATTGAACTAGGTATTGAGATACCGACAATCGAATCTCGGGCAAGTAACATAGCAATGACAAAGGGAACAACGTATGTCGTTATGCGGTTTGACCGATAAAGATCTTCGTAGAATATGTGGGAACCAATATGAGCATCTAGGTTCCTCTATTGGTTATTGACCGGAGACATGTCTCGGTCATGTCTACATAGTTCTCGAACCCATAGGGTCCGCATGCTTAATGTTCGGTGACGATCGGTATTACGAGTTTATGTGTTTTGATGTACCGAAGGTAGTTCGGAGTCCTGGATTCGATCACGGACATGACGAGGAGTCTAGAAATGGTCAAGACATAAAGATCGATATATTGGAAGCCTATGTTTGCACATCAGAATGGTTCCGGATGAGTTCGGGCATTTTTCGGAGTACCGGGAGGTTACCGGAACCCCCCGGGGAGTATATGGGCCTTATTAGGCCTTAGTGGAAAAGAGGAGAGGGAAGGAAAAGGTGGGAGGCGCGCCCCCTAGCCCAATCTGAATTGGGAGGGGGCGCCCCCTTTCCTTTCTCCTCTCCTCCCCTTCCTTCTCTCCTACTCCTACTACATTGAAGGGGGGAATCCTACTCCCGGTGGGAGTAGGACTCGCCTAGGGCGCGCCATAGAGAGGGCCGGCCCCTCCCCTCCTCCACTCCTTTATATACGGCGGAGGGGGGCACCCCATGGACACACAAGTTGATCATTAATATTTTAGCCATGTTCGGTGCCCCCTCCACCATAATCCACCTCGGTCATATCGTAGCGGTGCTTAGGCGTAGCCCTATTCCGGTAGCATCATCATCACCGTCATCACGCCGGCGTGCTGATGAAACTCTCCCTCGAAGCTCTACTAGATCGTGAGTTTGCAGGACATCACCGAGCCGAACGTGTGCAGATCGCGGAGGTGCCGTACCTTCGGTGCTAGATCGGTCGATCGTGAAGACGTATGACTACATCAATAGTGTTGTCATAACGCTTCCGCTTACGGTCTATGAGGGCACATAGACGATACTCTCCCCTCTCGTTGCTATGCATTACCATGATCTTGCGTGTGCGTAGGAAATATTTTGAAATTACCGCATTCCCCAACAGTGGCATCCGAGCCAGGTTTATGCATAGATGTTATATGCACGAGTAGAACACAAAGGAGTTGTGGGCATGGGTATATACATAGTGCTTGCCGTCACTAGTTGATTCTTGATTCAGCGGCATTGTTGGATGAAGCAGCCCAGAACGACATTACGTGTACGCTTACGCGAGACTGGTTCTACCGACGTGCTTCACACACAGGTGGCTAGTGGGTGTCTATTTCTCCAGCTTTAGTTGAATCGGATTCAATGAACAGGGTTCTTTCTGAAGATCAAAAGGCAATCACTATACCGCGTTATGGTTTTTGATGCGTAGGTAAGAACGGTTCTTGCTCAGCCCGTAGCAGCCACGTAAAACTTGCAACAACAAAGTAGAGGACGTCTAACTTGTTTTTGCAGGGCATGTTGTGATGTGATATGATTAATACATGATGCTAAATTTTATTGTATGAGATGATCATGTTTTGTAACACAGTTATCGACAACTGGCAGGAGCCATATGGTTGTTGCTTTATTGTATGAAATGCAATCGCCATGTAATTGCTTTACTTTATCACTAAGCGGTAGCGATAGTCATAGAAGCAATAGTTGGCAAGACGACAACGATGCTTCGATGAAGATCAAGGTGTCAAGCCGGTGACGATGGTGATCATGACGGTGCTTTGAAGATGAAGATCAAAGGCACAAGATGATGATGGCCATATCATATCACTTATATTGATTGCATGTGATGTTTATCCTTTATGCATCTTATTTTGCTTAGTTCGGCGGTAGCATTATAAGATGATCTCTCACTAAATTTCAAGGTATAAGTCTTCTCCCTGAGTATGCACCGTTGCTACAGTTCGTCGTGCCGAGACACCACGTGATGATCGGGTGTGATAAGCTCTACGTTCACATACAACGGTGCAAGCCAGTTTTGCACACGCAGAATACTCGGGTTAAACTTGACGAGCCTAGCATATGCAGATATGGCCTCGGAACACTGGAGACCGAAAGGTTGAGCATGAATCATATAGTAGATATGATCAACATAGTGATGTTCACCATTGAAAACTACTCCATCTCACGTGATGACCGGACATGGTTTAGTTGATATGGATCACGTGATCACATAGATGATTAGAGAGATGTCTATCTAAGTGGGAGTTCTTAAGTAATTTGATTAATTGAACTTTAATTTATCATGAACTTAGTACATGATAGTATTTTGCATGTCTATGTTGTTGTAGATAGATGGCCCGTGCTGTTGTTCCATTGAATTTTAATGTGTTCCTAGAGAAAGCTAAGTTGAAAGATGATGGTAGTAACTACACGGACTGGGTCCGTAACTTGAGGATTATCCTCATTGCTGCACAGAAGAATTACGTCCTAGAAGCACCGCTAGGTGACAAACCCGCTGCAGGAGCACCGACAGATGTTATGAACACATGGCAGAGCAGAGCTGATGACTACTCGATAGTTCAGTGTGCCATGCTTTACGACTTAGAACCGGGACTTCAACGATGTTTTGAACGTCATGGAGCATATGAGATGTTCCAGGAGTTTAAGTTCATATTTCAAGCAAATGCACGAATTGAGAGATATGATGTCTCCAAAAAGTTCTACAGCTGCAAGATGGAGGAGAATAGTTCTGTCAGTGAACATATACTCAGAATGTCTGGGTACCACAACCACTTGACTCAACTGGGAGTTTATCTTCCTGATGATAGTGTCATTGACAGAGTTCTTCAATCATTGCCACCAAGCTAATATGCAAGGGATGGATAAGACGATTCCCGAGCTCTTCGTAATGCTAAAGGCTGCGGAGGTAGAAATTAAGAAGGAGCATGAAGTGTTGATGGTCAACAAGACCACCAGTTTCAAGAAAAAGGGTAAATGGAAGAAGGGGAACTTCAAGAAGAACAACAAGCTAGTTGCTGCTCAAGTGAAGAAACCCAAGTCTGGTCCTAAGCCTGAGACTGAGTGCTTCTACTGCAAAGGAACTGGTCACTAGAAGCGGAACTGCCCCAAGTATTTGGCGGAGAAGAAGGATGGCAAAGTGAAAGGTATATTTGATATACATGTTATTGATGTGTACCTTACTAATGCTCGCAGTAGTGCCTGGGTATTTGATACTGGTTCAGTTCCTAACATTTGCAACTTGAAACAGAGGCTACGGATTAAGCGAAGATTGGCTAAGGACGAGGTGACGATGCACGTGGGAAATGGTTCCAAAGTCGATGTGATCGCCGTTGGCACGCTACCTCTACATCTACCTTTGGGATTAGTTTTAGACCTAAATAATTGTTATTTGGTGCCAGCGTTAAGCATGAACATTATATCTAGATCTTGTTTGATGCGAGACGGTTGTTCATTTAAATCAGAGAATAATGGTTGTTCTATTTATATGGGTAATATCTTTTATGGTCATGCACCCTTGATGAGTGGTCTATTTTTACTAAATCTTGATAGTAGTGATACACATGTTCATAGTATTGAGGCCAAAAGATGCAGAGTTGATAATGATAGTGCAACTTATTTGTGGCACTGCCGCATAGGTCATATTGGTGTAAAGCGCATGAAGAAACTCCATTCTGATGGACTTCTGGAATCACTTGATTATGAATCACTTGGTACATGTGTACCATGCCTCATGGGCAAGATGACTAAAGCTCCGTTCTCCGGAACAATGGAGCGAGAACAGAGTTATTGGAGATCATACATACTGATTTATGTGGTCCAATGAACATTGAAGCTCGCGGTGGATATCGTTATTTTCTCACCTTCACAGATGATTTGAGCAGATATGGGTATATCTACTTAATGAAACATAAGTCTGAAACATTTGAAAAGTTGAAAGAATTTCCGAGTGAAGTGGAAAATCATTGTAACAAGAAAATCAAGTTTCTACAATCTGATCGTGGAGGCGAATATTTGAGTTGTGAGTTTGGACTTCATCTGAAACAATGTGGAATAGTTTCGCAACTCACGCCACCTGGAACACCACAGTGTAATGGTGTGTCCGAACATCGTAATCGTACTTTACTAGATATGGTGCGATCTATGATGTCTCTCACTGATTTACCGCTATCGTTTTGGCATTACGCTTTAGAGACTACTGCATTCATGTTAAATAGGGAACCATCTAAATCCGTTGAGACGACACCTTATGAACTATGGTTTGGCAAGAAACCCAAGTTGTCGTTGAGGGAGTCATGGACTAAGGGTCCTCGGGCGTCCGACCTGTTGGACAAGGGCCGGACTAATGGGCTGTGAAGATTCAACACCGAAGACTTTCTCCCGTGTCTGGATGGGATCCTCCTTGGCGTGGAAGGCAAGCTTGGCGACCAAATATGAAGATTACTTTCTCTGTAACCGACCTTGTACATCCCTAGTCCCCTCCGGTGTCTATATAAACCGGAGGGCTTAGTCTGGATCAATATACAATCATAATCTTAGTCATACAAGGTAGACTTCTAGGGTTTAGCCATTACAATCTCGTGGTAGATCAACTCTTGTAATACTCATATTCATCAAGATCAATCAAGCAGGAAGTAGGGTATTACCTCCATAGAGAGGGCCCGAACCTAGGTAAACATTGTGTCCCCTGTCTCCTGTTACCAACGACCTTAGACGCACAGTTTGGGACCCCCTACCCGAGATCCGCCGGTTTTGACACCGACATTGGTGCTTTCATTGAGAGTTCCGCTTTGCCGTCCTCAGAAGGTTTGATGGCTCCTTCAATCATCTACAACGATGCTGTCCAAGGGGAAGTCTTCCTCCCCGGACAGATCTTCGTGTTCGGCGGCTTCGCACTACGGGCCAACTCGCTTGGCCATTTGGAGCAGATCGATAGCTACGCCCCTGGTCATTAGGACAGATTCGAGAGCTTGAACTACATCGCGGTTATCCGCGGAGACTTGATCTTCAACGGATTTGATACCACGACAATCGCTCCCCGTCACCTCGATGAACATGACTTAGATCTGTCATCAGGCAATTCCCAGGAAATTGCACCTATAACCGCTCTGGCCTTAGATCCGGAGCAGGTTGCGCCATCCGAGGACAGGAAACTCAACCCTGCCACAGAAGCCGTAGACTCCACAGCATTTGAGCCACACACAGACCTAACCTCCGTAATGCCTGTGTCACCGGAACCTTGGACTCGTTTCCGGTTATAAGTTCCGAACTGTTGAGCATGATCGATTATCGATCGCTGAATTCAGCGCCGCAGACATCTTCCGGCACTCACCTTTGGGAGATGTGCTGAACTCATTAAAAAATCTATCCTTAGCAGGGGATTCACAGCCGAACTATATCCGGTCGAACTAGAAGTTGATGACGGGGAAGAGGAGCAGAAGAGGAGCATGGCCAAAACCCGCCGTTTACCGGATGTTGGACAACCACTTCTTCGTACGACGTATACATGGTGGATACGCCTAAAGAATCCAATGACAACGACAAAGAAGATCCAGTCGAGGACAAACCTCCTGGGACACAGCCTAAGCGCCGACGTCAGCGGTGCCGCTCTAAGTCACGTCGTGCAAAACATAGCAATACCGGCACAGGAGAAGATAATACTCCTGACGGTGCCGACGATAATGAAGACCCCATTGAAGCAACTTCCGAACAAGAAGAACGGGAAGATGGGAAAGTTAGCCCCGACGAACGGGCCATAAACGAAGACTCGATGGACAGTAATTATCTTCTACTCTCCGAGGATGAGGTGAGCCTCGGCACCGAGGATTTCATCGAGCCTGAAGAGTCTCTCGAGTAGGAGCGCTTCAAGCGCCAGCTAATAGCCACTGCAAGAAGCCTGAAAAAGAAGAAGAAGCAACTTCAAGCTGATCAAGATCTGCTAAATGATAGATGGACTGAGGTCCTGGCAGCCGAAGAATACGGCCTTAAGCGCCCAGCCAAAAGTTACCCGAAGCGCAAATTGCTACCTCAGTTCGAAGATGAAGTGCTGGAGCTCATACCATCATCACACAATGAGGCTGACTGACTACCACGTGGTCGGGATAAAGAGGCAACTCAAGCCGAACACCAGCCCGCCCCGCCCCATTATAAAGTCAAAGATAAAATAGCTCGTGGTCACACATATGACCTCCGGCAGGACCTGAACAATAGAGCAGGGCATACCAGATCGATCTATGGACCGCGAGGATGTACCTCGGCACGTGTCGATGGCTATCTATTCAGACATGACAAGCCTAGTCATGCATGGGACGAACACCGCAGAAGGACTCCATCGGAGTTACGTCGCGATGCGGCCCGATATAGAGGCGCCCCACACCCTCTTTGCTTCACTGATGAAGTAATGGATCATGAATTCCCGGAAGGGTTTAAATCCGTAAATATCAAATCATACGATGAAACAACTAACCCCGCGGTGTGGATCGAGGACTTTATTCTCCACATTCGTATGGCTCGTGGAGATGACCTCCATGCCATCAAATACCTCCCTTTAAAACTCAAAGGGCCAGCTCGGCACTGGCTAAACAATCTGCCTAAAAATTCTATTGGCAGCTGGGAGGACTTGGAAGAGGCTTTTCTCGACTACTTCCAAGGTACATATGTCCGGCCACCAGATGTTGATGACTTAAGTCACATTGTCCAACACCGGAGAGTCAGCCAGGAAGATCTGGACTAGGTTCTTAGTTAAAAAAACCAAATCGTCGACTCCGGACGCGGAAGCCCTAGCAGCCTTCAAGCATAGCGTTCGGGATGAGTGGCTCGCTCGCCACCTCGGTCAAGAAAAATCAAAATCCATGCCAGCCCTTACCGCTCTGATGATCCATTTTTGTGTGGGAGAAGACAGTTGGCTCACTCGTAGAAGCAACAACGCCAGTGATCTGGGCACTTCCGAAGTCCGGGACAGCAATGGAAAACCAGGACGCAGCAAATACAAACACCGCAATGATAACGAAAGAACGCATGACACATCGGTCAACGCCAAATTCAGCGGCCCCAAATCCGGTCAATGGAAGAAGACATTCAAGGCAAATAGAGATGGACCATCCAATTTGGACAAGATATTGGACCGGCCCTGCCAGATTCATGGCCTCCCCGACAAACCAACTTATCATACCAACAGAAGATGTTGGGTCTTCAAGCAAGTCGGCAAGCTCAACACCGAACACAAGGGGAGGAGGCCGCCAGGCGATAGTGACGACCAAGAGGGTCACCAACCAAATACCAGGGGTCAGAAGCAATTTCCCCCCGAGGTGAAAATAGTGAACATGGTATACGTGACACACAACTCTACAAGGGAGCAGGAGAAACACTCCCTCCGGACTGAGGATCACACTACGGCGCCCTCAGCCAAAGTACAAAGCGGTCTCATTAAACCGCATACCTTGTTGGCCATTAAGCCACCGGTCTCCATTCAACAGGATCGGCCAAGTTTGGAGCAGGACTAGCAGTTCGGCTTCCGCCGTCCGCCTCATATACCTGCGAAATATGTACCATGCATACATAACTATGCACTTCAAATAGCCCGGGCATCGGCGGAAGCACAACACGGACGGGTCTACAAGTACTCCAATAAGCTACTTCCTTTTTCCCTTTTCTAAATTACTCTTTCTTTTTCCATCATCCTTTACCACAGGTAGCGCAAAGGCTGGTCATCTCATGGACGGTATCAAAGTCCGGGTTCATAAATTCACCCAAAGGCTACTCCTGTTAAGGAGCCACTCCACTGAGGAAAGGCGACGCAGACGTGCGATAGGAGGTCCAAAATAACTTTTTATAGACCGCACTTTCTATTTTTTGAGCCTGTAAAGTGCCTGTTTCCTCAGCAGCCGACCCCTGGCATGTCAAATAGCTGGGGTTGTGGTGTTATTATCTATAAAATGACAATTGGCATGTCACTTGGTTTCTAGGGAATATACTCTGTATCCGGTATTCACTTTTCTATAAAGAACCAAATTTTTCTCCTTTTGGTTGTTTCGCACACCCACCCCGGCATACCTTGCCAGGGGCTTGACATAGGAACAAAATAAGTTGCCAACAAAGTCCGAACAGCTTCATAGCATACTTCGGCATCACGAGTTCGGCCTTATATGCATTAGCTCCGAATCATGTCTTGGGTCAATAGTTGGGTTGCCCGGCTCCTGTGCTTGCTACCTTACGTTCCGCTCTATCGGCTAGGGTAGTAAAGGGAGAACTACTGCGATTGTGTTTCTGGTTCATCTGGTCAAACAGCTTAGTAGAGAAAGCCGAAAACTGACTGTCATGATGCGGCGAGAGTTGGTCAACCGCTCGACGACTTAACGGGGTCTTTTGCGATTCCCCCGTATTACACGAAGGACCTTTTTTCGGGTCATACATGTAACACACCGCATTGGGATAACTGCATACATAACATGATCTATATCGTAGATCCACCATAAAACTCCTATGGCTAAGTGAAAGTGTTAACGCCCGATAGTCCGATTGCCTAGTTCACCGCATTGACACCTCCTTTTTGGACCAAGACGTTGGGTTAAGAGTTATCAATTGCTTTTCCGAACACCCCCGTATTTCCTACGAGGGGGATGAAGCCGACGACTGGAAATCTTTCAGATTATATTAAAATGGCCGCACAGGAGGATTCAGAGCTTTTAAGAAACTCTAAAATAAAATTTATTATTTCATAATACTATTTTTCACAATATCAATACATCTCACTCGAATATCATATCTTTCGAGCACTGACCCTCTATCAACCGGGCAGCCTCCAAGGCATCTTCGAAATAATGCTCTGGTGCATTATGGTCCTTGCCCTTGGGTGGACTCTTCGCTACAACATCGATGGCCTCCATCTTCGTCCAATATGTTTTCACACGGGCAAAGGCCATTCGTGCACCTTCAATGCACGTTGCTCGCTTAACGGCGTCGATGCGCGGCACCGTGGCAGCAAGCCGCTGCACCAAACCAAAATAACTATACGGAATTGGCTCGGCCAGCCACAGCCGGACTACGACGTCTTTCATGGCAGCGCCGGATATCCGGTGCAGTTCTGCCCATTGGGTCATCTGTTCATATAGCTATAGTGGGCGCTTTGACGCACCAAATTGCGACCAGAAAAGCTTCTCCGTTGCATAACCTTCTTGCGTTTGGTAAAACTACGCCGCATCGGAAGCACTCTTCAGCAAATCCAATAAAGCATCTGGAGAACTCCACACTTGATTAAGTGGAGCATAATTCAGATCGCCGAACTTAGTTTGCAGTAAAAAGGGCTTACCAGCCGCGATCTCCCCAGCATGCCGAATCTCCTCCCGGGCCGCTCTAGATTTGGACCGGGCTTCTCTTGCCTCTTGTAAGGCCTTGTCAATATCAACGGTTTTGGCTTTATTATCCCTTTCGAGATATCCACAGCGGATAGCGGCCTCCTTTAGTTCAAGCTTCATCGAGGATATTTTCTCCTCGTCTTGGTGCCAAGCAACCTGTTCGGCCTTTAACTCGGCAGATGCCTTTTCAGTAGCCGCATTACTAATCCCGGCCTGCTCCCTGGCCCGGGCTAGCTCAGCTCGAAGGATTATATTGTAAACACATGCATAGTATGGTGCCCCAAAAACATACCTTGCGCCTCATCAAGTTGCATGTTGATAAGCGCAATATCATTATCCGCCTCATCAATCTTGTGTTGCAAATCCGCAACTTCTGTAGTCCGGGCAGTTATGGGGGAGGTCACAGCTTGTGTTCCAATTAATCAGATTATTTCCTGGGCATATCTTTTGATCCTCTGATCGCCTTCCTCGGGAAGCCAATCAATGTCTCAGGGGCTACTGAGGGAGTCATGGACTAAGGGGTCCTCGGGCGTCCGGCTTGTTGGACATGGGCCGGACTAATGGGTTGTGAAGATTCAAGACCGAAGACTCTCTCTCCCGTGTCCGGATGGGATCCTCCTTGGCATGGAAGGCAAACTTGGCGACCAAATATGAAGATTCCTTTCTCTGTAACCGAACTTGTACAACCCTAGTCCCCTCCGATGTCTATATAAACCGGAGGGCTTAGTCCAGATTGATATACAATCATAATCTTAGTCATACAAGCTACACTTCTAGGGTTTAGCCATTACGATCTCGTGGTAGATCAACTCTTGTAATAATCATATTCATCAAGATCAATCAAGAAGGAAGTAGGGTATTACCTCCATAGAGAGGGCCCGAACCTGGGTAAACATTGTGTCCCCTGTCTCCTGTTACTATCAACCTTAGACGCTCAGTTCGGGACCCCCTGCCCGAGATCCGCCGGTTTTGACACCGACAGTCGTTTCTTAAAGTTTGGGGCTGCGATGCTTATGTGAAAAAGCTTCAACCTGATAAGCTCGAACCCAAATCGGAGAAATGCGTCTTCATAGGATACCCAAAGGAGACTGTTGGGTACACCTTCTATCACAGATCCAAAGGCAAGATATTCGTTGCTAAGAATGAATCCTTTCTAGAGAAGGAGTTTCTCTCAAAAGAAGTGAGTGGGAGGAAAGTAGAACTTGACGAGGTAATTGTACCTTCTCCCTTATTGGAAAGTAGTTCATCACTGAAATCAGTTCCAGTGATTCCTACACCAGTAAGTGAGGAAGCTAATGATGACAATCATGAAACTCTAATCAAGTTACTAGCGAACCTCGTCGGTCAACCAAAGTAAGATCCGCACCAGAGTGGTACGGTAATCCTGTTCTGGAAGTCATGTTACTTGACCATAATGAACCTATGAACTATGAGGAAGTGATGATGAGCCCAGATTCCACAAAATGGCTTGAAGCCATGAAATCTGAGATGGGATCCATGTATGAGAACAAAGTATGGACTTTGGTTGACTTGCCCGATGATCGGCAAGCCATAGAGAATAAATGGATCTTCACGAAGAAGACTGACGCTGACGGTAATGTTACTGTCTAGAAAGCTCGACTTGTTGCAAAAGGTTTTCGACAAGTTCAAGGAGTTGACTACGATGAGACCTTCTGACCCGTAGCGATGCTTAAGTCCGTCCGAATCATGTTAGCAATTTTCGCATTTTATGATTATGAAATTTTACTAATGGATGTCAAAACTGTATTCCTTAATGGATATCTTAAAGAAGAGTTGTATATGATGCAACCAGAAGGTTTTGTCGAGCCAAAAGGTGCTAACAAAGCGTGCAAGCTTCAGCGATCCATTTATGGACTGGTGCAAGCCTCTCGGAGTTGTAATATATGCTTCGATAGTGTGATCAAAGCATATGGTTTTATACAGACTTTTGGAGAAGCCTGTATTTACAAGAAAGTGAGTGGGAGCTCCATAACATTTCTGATATTATATGTAGATGACATATTGTTGATCGGAAATAATACTGAATTTCTGAATAGCATAAAAGGATACTTGAATAAGAATTTTTCAATGAAAGACCTCGGTGAAGCTACTTATATATTGGGCATCAAGATCTTTGGAGATAGATCAAGACGCTTAATTGGACTTTCACAAAGCACATACCTTGATAAAGTTTTGAAGAAGTTCAAAATGGATCAGGCAAAGAAAGGGTTCTTGCCTGTATTACAAGGTGTGAAGTTGAGTCAGACTCAATGCCTGGCCACTGCAGAAGATAGAGAGAAAATTAAAGGTGTTCCCTATGCTTCAGCCATAGGCTCTATCATGTATGAAATGTTGTGTACCAGACCTGATGTGTGCCTTGCTATAAGTTTAGCAGGGAGGTACCAAAGTAATCCAGGAGTGGATCACCGGACAACAGTCAAGAACATCCTGAAATACCTAAAAAGTACTAAGGATATGTTTCTCATATATGGAGGTGACAAAGAGCTCGTCGTAAATGGTTACGTCGATGCAAGCTTTGACACTGATCTGGATGACTCAAAGTCAGAAACCGGATACGTGTTTTTATTAAATGGTGGAGCTAACAGTTGGTGCAGTTCCAAGTAGAGCGTCGTGGCAGGATCTACGTGTGAAGCAGAATACATAGCTGCTTCGGAAGCAGCAAATGAAGGTGTCTGGATGAAGGAGTTCATACCCGATCTAGGTGTCATACCTAGTGCATCGGGTCCAATGAAAATCTTTTGTGACAAAACTGGAGCAATTGCCTTGGCAAAGGAATCCAGATTTCACAAGAGAACCAAGCACATCAAGAGAGGCTTCAATTCCATCCACGGTCAAGTCAAGGAAGGAGACATAGAGATTTGCAAGATACTTACGGATCTGAACGTTGCAGACCCGTTGACTACGCCTCTCTCACGAGCAAAACATGATCAGCACCAAGACTCCATGGGTGTTAGAATCATTACAATGTAATCTAGATTATTGACTCTAGTGCAAGTGGGAGACTGAAGGAAATATGCCCTAGAGGCAATAATAAAGTTGTTATTTATATTTCCTTATATCATGATAAATGTTTATTATTCATGCTAGAATTGTATTAACTGAAAACTTAGTACATGTGTGAATACATAGACAAACAGAGTGTCACTAGTTTGCCTCTACTTGACTAGCTCGGTGAATCAATGGTGGTTATGTTTCCTAACCATAGACATGAGCTGCCATTTGATTAGCGGGATCACATCATTAGAGAGTGATGTGATTGACTTGACCCATCCATTAGCTTAGCACGATGATCGTTTAGTTTGTTGCTATTGCTTTCTCCATAACTATACATGTTCCTATTACTATGAGATCATGCAACTCCCGAGTACCAGAGGAACACTTTGTGTGCTACCAAACGTCACAACATAACTGGGTGGCTATAAAGGTGCTCTATAGGTGTCTCTGATGGTGTTTGTTGAGTTGGCATGGATCAAGATTAGGATTTGTCACTCCAATTGTCGGAGAGGTATCTCTGGGCCCTCTCGGTAATGTACATCACTATAAGCCTTCCAAGCAATGTAGCTAATGAGTTAGTTACGGGGTGTAGCATTATGGAACGAGTAAAGAGACTTATCGGTAATGAGATTGAACTAGGTATTGAGATACCGACGATCGAATCTCGGGCAAGTAACATACTGATGACAAAGGGAACAACTTATATCGTTATGCGGTTTGACCGATAAAGATCTTCGTAGAATATGTAGGAAGCAATATGAGCATCCAGGTTCCGCTATTGGTTATTGACTGGAGACAAGTCTCGGTCATGTCTACATAGTTCTCAAACCCGTAGGATCCGCACGGTTAACGTTCGATGACGATCGATATTATGAGTTTATGTGTTTTGATGTACTGAAGGTAGTTTGGAGTCCTGGATTTGATCACAGACATGACGAGGAGTCTCGAAATGGTCGAGACATAAAGATCAATATATTGGAAGCCTATGTTTGGACATCGGAATGGTTCCGGATGAGTTCGGGCATTTTCCAGAGTACCGGGAGGTTACTGGAACCCTCCGGGGAGTATATGGGCCTTATTAGGCCTTAGTTGAAAAGAGGAGAGGGAAGGAAAAGGTGGGAGGCACGCCCCCCTAGCCCAATCCGAATTGGGAGGGGGCGCCCCCCTTTCCTTTCTCCTCTCCTCCCCTTCCTTCTCTCCTACTCCTACTACATGGAAGGGGGGAATCCTACTCCCGGTGGGAGTAGGACTCCCCTAGGGCGCGCGATAGAGAGGGCCGACCCCTCCTCTCATCCACTCCTTTATATATGGGGGAGGGGGCACCCCATAGACACACAAGTTGATCATTGATCTTTTAGCCGTGTGCGGTGCCCCCCTCCACCATAATCCACCTCTATCATATTGTAGTTGTGCTTAGGCGAAGCCCTGTTCCGGTAGCATCATCATCACCGTCATCACACCGTCATGCTAACAAAACTCTCCCTCTAAGGTCTACTGGATCGTGAGTTCGCGGGACGTCACCGAGCCGAACGTGTGTAGATCACGGAGGTGTCGTACCTTCGGTGCTAGATCGGTCGATCGTGAAGACGTACGACTACATCAAACGTGTTGTCATAACGTTTCCGCTTACGGTCTATGAGGGTACATAGACGATACTCTCCCCTCTTGTTGCTATGCGTCACCATGATCTTGCGTGTGCATAGGAAATTTTTTGAAATTACTGCGTTCCCCAACAACTACACCCACATGCGTCAGGGCTACACCCAGACCGACACACAGCAGGCCCACATGCACAAACAACAACAGGATTGGGCCGGCGGACAGGTGGAGGAGGAGGTGGTGGAGGAGGATGAGTACGACGAAGACGATGATCCTGATGATTTTGCCAGCGATCCGAAGAAGAAGGGTAGATGAGAAATCTTCAACAATGTGGGAGGACAAGCTATTGTGCAACAAATGGTTGGCCACTAGCATCGATCCGATCCATGGCATGAAACCAAAGGGCTCAACTTTTTGAGCCAACATTCACACATGGTTCCATGAACACAAGCATTTTGCGCCCTACTCCGATGCGGTCACCCGCAACCGAACCAAAGCCCCTCAACCAACGATGGTACACAATCCAAGAGGCCGTGTCCAAATATTGTGGCCATTTGGCGCATCTCATCGCATGGTGGCCTAGTGGTGCCCGAATCACCGAGCAAGTAAGTTCATTTGGCCGGACATGCATTGTTTTGTAGTGGAATATGCATAGTTTTGTTGATCATTGGCCGGATATGCATAGTTTAGTTGATCACTAGCCGAATATGCATATTTTTCCGATCACTTGTCGGATATGCATAGTTTTGTTGATCATTTGTTGGATATGCACAGTTTTGTAGCCGGATATGCATAGTTTTGCTTATCATTTGTCGGATATGCACAGTTTTGTAGCCGGATATGCATAGTTCTACTAATCATTGTCCAGATATGCACAGTCTAGCTTTGCTGATCATTTGCCATATGTGCATAGTTTTGTACTGGATATGCATAGTTTTGTTGATCATTGTCCGAATATGCATAATTTTTATTAATCACTAGCTGGATATGCATAGTTTTGTTGATCACTAGCCGGATGTGCATAGTTTTGTTGACAATGTTTTATTTTGTAGCCTTCTAGAGCATGTACGGTGTTCACGAAGTTGGAAAAGGAAAACTTCACCGTACACGCACTAGAAGGCTACAAAATAATTTGCCTCCTTGTGTTTTGGAGATTGTCGACATAAATAGTGTGGGACTAATGTGTTTGCTAGTGCACATAGAGTGGCAAGTTCCTTAAGTCATGTGGAGTTTGGAACAAATGCCGAAGATAATCTCCTACGAGGCAGCGAGGATTATCACCGAAGGTTCTTCCTGTCGAAAGTGAACCTCTAAAATTGTTGATGCAAAGCATTTAGGTCGGTGTGTGTCCGAAGAAACTGACAGCAACCGAGAAGTTTGAAGACGGAGAAAAGATGTAGTATTTTCTTTTGTTGTTCTTCTTCTCTTTCTTGAGTCATAGGACCACCGTACTATTAAGAGGGGTATAGTGTTCAAAATTTACGGTTCTCTGAAGCTAAACCAAAACCTATGTGAGTCGAGAGAAATTTATTTGTGCTCTGAATTTAGACTCTCCAGTAAGAGATGAAGTTCTTTGCTGCAAGATATTTGATTCGGACCAAGGAGTTAGCATTACGTGCTTCGCTAGTAATGTTACCGTTGTGCTAAAAAATCTGACCATTGGTTACATGTCGGTTGGGCATTGGACGAGTGGTCATGGCCAAAATGGTCTTTTCCCATCAGGAATACTACGGCTATAAATAGCCCACCCCTTCCAATGTGTACCGTTCGCTGCTCCATTTGATTTCTGAGAAGATTGTGAGAGCACCCTCTCTCCTGAGTGAGTTGAGTTTAAAATCCACTGAGAGAAAAACCCCAGAGCCAAAAAATTAGATAGTGGTTTAGCATCACTTGAATCTAAGTCTAGTACGCTCTGCCTATTACTCTTGAGAGCTGTAAACTCTCTATGTGGTTAGTTGTCAAGTCTTTCTTGACCAATAGTAGTTTTGGTTCACGAAGACAAAGTCTATAAAGGTTCGAAGATCGCCTCAAGTATCTACCATGAGTGATCGGCTCTGGTTGACGAATCAGTTGTTGAGGAGAATAGGGCGAAGAGAGTTTATCTTTTGTATTCAATCACGAACCCCTCCAAGCAAATGTAGTCCATTTGCAGAAGGGTGAACTGGTCTACCAAATCATTTGTCGGCATCGAGCATCATTGATTATTTCTTAACTCTGTTTACCTTTGCCCATCTGTTGAGAATTATGTCTCGACCATGTGATTGATTCTCCTTGACTGTTGTAATTCTCGTTTGATAGTCATTTCTCGTTCTTCATTCATAGTTTACCTTCGTTCCGCTGCTGGGTTCCAGAGATTTGAAGTTTCTTAAAGAAAATTTTCATCTCCCATCCACTCCGATACTCTGTTAGACGTACATCGTTCCTACAAGACATATACAGGGTAGCATTGGATGGCTACCTCCCGCATCCTTGTCCGCAGACTGGTCCCCCAATCCGCAGACGGATGCCGAAGCAAATTTGTGGGTCAGCATTGAAGATGCCCTAACAACTCCCTCCATTTCGAATTACTTGTCTCGGATTTGTCTAAATACAAATGTATCTAACAGGTTTTAGTGTTAGATACATTTATATCTAAACATATCAAACAAGTAATTTGAGACATATGTAATATTAGGGTGTACACGACAATGTCAAGATAATGATTATATGATGTGTGCATCGACCAGGGATTTAAATTGCTAGTCCTATATAGCATTTTGGGAGACTAAAAGCAAACTGTTGTACTCTGTAGCGCTACCCTAGCTACGACCGCTATAGCGCCAAATAGCCGCACTATTTGGCATACTCTGCTATTAGTTATAGCTAAATATATTATCTCATATACATGTAAATTTAATAAAAGAACCAATGTATATAACTAACTAACATGAAAAATAGAAACCCAAATAGCATAGAATCCAATCTTTCTTGGGAGGTTGTTTTATATTGGAGGTTCGATGGGTTGGTCAATGCTTCAAGGCGACTCCCACCAACACTGATGATGTCACAACCAAGTGAGAAAATAAACCACCTATCCATATGTTGATTAGTTATATAAATGTGTGTGTGTGTGTTGGGTTCTCCTTCGACCTTATTTGGCATGTATTTCAATGTTATACCCTTGTTTTCCCTTTAAAACACTATTGTAATAGCTTCCACTATAGCTTGTGATAGCTCACATAGCTATAGCCCGAACCTCGCCACGATGTCGCGAAAAAGCGATTTAAAACCTTGGTATCGACCCCGAACCGAATCAAACTTTTCGAAAACTGTGAAAGCCCTACCGGGAAGCGGTTAGGGTTTCATACAGGTTGGCGGCACCCGCAGACTTGATCGGTGAGGCACATCTGAGATCCCTGACCGGAGATGGCAACATCCCTTGGGCGCAACGATGGGAAAGGAGTCGGAGCCTTTTTTCCCAAGTCCGATAGGGCTCGTCTCAAGGAACACCTAGGGAAAGGGGCGCCGAAGAAGTGGATGGTGGTGGCGAATGTTCTACATGGCAACATATTCCACATCCAGACGGTCTCCAACACCATGCGCCCTGCATGGGATAACCTAAGGGCCTTATCTTCCGTCAAGTGGGCAAGAACATGCACGTTGTGGAGTTCGCAACACAGCACAACTGTGATTGCTTGTGGGAGGGATCCCCATGGCACATAAGTAAACATGTGGTGATCTTGTTAGAGTTCGACGGGTGCATGTGCCCATTGGAATTCAAGTTTAATCAGCTGCATGTTTGGGATAGAGTTCTGAATCTTCCCTTTAATCTTTGCGATGAGGCATGGAGTCTTCAAATACCAAAGCAGATTGACAAGGAAGCTACTTTTGTTCACTTTTATCTTGGTAGAGGCTGATACATCTCCGTATCTATAATTTTTGATTATTTCATGCTATTATATTATCAATCTTGAATACTTTTTGTATGATTTTTATATCATTTTGGGGGACTAACCTATTAACTCAATGCCTAGTGCCAGTTGTTGTTTTGTGCTTGTTTCTGGAGTTCCAGGAAATGTGTACCAAACGGAGTCCAAACACTATGGAACTTTTTGATGATTTTTTCTGGACAAAAGGGACCCTAGAAGCTTTGGGAGGAGACCAGAGGAGAAGCGAGGAGACGGCAAGGCAACAGGGCGTGCCCAGGGAGTAGGTGTGCCCTGCTACCTTGTGGGCTCCACGTGGCTCCGTCGGACCTAATTTCACTTCTATAAATTCTTAAATATTGGGAAACCCCTTGATACATCTCCGTTGTATCAACTTTTCCTAATGCTTTTCCTCTTGTTTTGGACTCTAATTTGCATGATTTGAATGAAACTAACCCGGACTGATGCTGTTTTCAGCAGAACTACCATGGTGTTGTTTTTGTGCAGAAATAAAAGTTCTCTGATTGGAACGAAACTTTGCAAGGAATTTTTACTTGAATAAAGAAAAATATTAGAGCCAAGTACCACCAGAGTGGGGCCCCTGGGTGAGCACAACCCACCAGGGAGACCCCCCTCCAGGCGCGCCCATGTGTGTTGTCCCCACCTGGTGGCCCCACAGACCCTGAAACCGACGCTATAAAATCACATTTTTCCAGAAAAAAATTAGGGAGGAAGAATTATCTCGTTTCGCGATACGGGGCCGCCGTCACCTCCTGTTCTTCATCGGGAGGCTAGATCTGGAGTCCGTTTGGGCTGCGGAGAGGGGAATCTTCGGTATTCGTCATCACCAATCCTCCTCCATCGCCAATTCCATGATGCTCTCCACCGGGAGTGAATAATTCCTTCGTAGGCTCGCTGGTCGATGAGGAGTTGGATGAGATTCATCATGTAATCGAGTTGGTTTTATTAGGGCTTGATCCCTAGTATCCACTATGTTCTGAGATTGATGTTGCTATGACTTTGCCATGCTTAATGCTTGTCACTTTAGGCCCGGGTGCCATGATTTCAGATCTGAACCGTTTATGTTAGCACCATTATATCTATGTTCTAGATTTGACGTTGCAAGTTATAGTCACCTACTACGTGTTATGATCCGGCAACCCCGGAGTGACAACAGTCGGGACACTTCCTGGTGATGACCGTAGTTTGAGGAGTTCATGTATTCACCGTGTGCTAATGCTTTGTTCTGGTTCTCTATTAAAAGGAGGCCTTAATATCCCTTAGTTTCCAATAGGACCCCACTGCCATGGGAGGGTAGGACAAAAGATGTCATGCAAGTTCTTTCCATAAGCATGTAAGACTATTTACGGAATACATGCCTACATTATATTTATGAACTAGAGCTAGTCCCACATCGCCCTAGGTTATGACTGTTATATGATGAATATCATCCAACAAATTGCCAATCCAATGCCTATGATTTTCCTACATATTGATCTTTCTAAGTTACTACTGCTGTTGTTACTATCGTCACTGCTACAAAACTATTACTATTACTGTTACCATTACTGTTGCTGCTACCACTACTATCAAAGCTATCATATTACTGTGCTACTGATCACTTTGCTGCAGATAATTAATCTCCAGGTGTGGTTGAATTGACAACTCAACTGCTAATACTTGCAAATATTCTTTGGCTCCCCTTGTGTCGAATCTATAAATTTGGGTTAAATACTCCACCCTCGAAAATGGTTGCGATCCCCTATACTTGTGGGTTATCACCCCCAGAGAGCCACCTGAAACAATTTTTCTGCCGCCGCAAGCTTCTGTTCTTCCGTGATCCCATCTGGAGGCCTTTTCCGGTACTCTGCCGAAGGGGGTATCAATCATAGAGGGCTTCGACATCAACCTTGTTGCCCTTGCGATGATGTGTAAGTAGTTCACGATAGACCGACAAGTCCATAGCTAGTAGCTAGATGGCTTCTTCTCTCTCTTTGATCTTCAATACAATGTTCTCCATGATCTCGATAGAGTTCTATCCAATGTAATGTTCTTTTGTGGTGTGTTTGTTGGGATTTGATGAATTGTGGGTTTATGATCAGATTATTCATTGAAAGTAATTGTGTCTTTTCTGAACTTTATTATGCATGATTGTTATAGCTTTGTATTTCTATCCGATCTATCTATTTGGTTTGGCCAACTAGATTGATTTATCGTTAGTGGGAGAGGTGCTTTGTAATGGGTTCAATCTTGCGGTGTCCTCACCCAGTGACAATAGGGGTAGCGAGGTAATTATTTTTATTGTTGCCATTAATGGTATAACGACGGGGTTTAATCATATTGCTTGGTTTTATTCTATCTACATCATGTCATCTTGCTTAAAATGTTACTTTGTTTGTCATGAACTTAATACCATAGATGCAAGAAGGAGTTAATTGGTGGAGTAATAGTAGTAGATGCAGGCAGGAGTCGGTCTACTTATCACAGACATGATGCCTATATACATGATCATTGCCATGAATAAAGTCATAACTATGCGCTTTCTATCAATTTCCCAACAGTAATTTGTCTACCCACTGTATGCTATTGTTTCGAGAGAGAAGCCTCTAGTGAAAACTATGGCCCCAGGGTCAACTTTAATCATATTACTAAAACCAAAAATACCTTGCTGCAATTTATTACTTTTATTTTTATCTATCTACCACTACTAGATTTAATCCTTACAAGTAACGAGTTCAAGGGGATTGACGACCCTCTTGCCCATGTTGAGTGCAAGTATTTGCTCTTGTGTGTGGAGGTGTTGTTCACTAGGATTTGTGTGGTTCTCCTATTAGTTCGGTAACCTTGGTTCTCACTGAGGGAAATACTTATCAACTACTATATTGCTTCACCCTTCCTCTTTTGGGGAAATCCCAACACAACTCACAAGTAGCAAATGTTTTTTGAAAGCTAGCCAGCATTAATCTTCATGTGTCCAAACCATTGAGATGATGGATACTCATTGATTCTGCCAGGAGAAGGACTACATATCCTTATGACATACTCCCTTGGTCATTTTTAGTCTGCATATAAGTTTTGTCTGAAGTCCAAGCATCTCTACTTTGACCAAACTTATATAAAAAGCACCAACATTCACAATGCCAAATTAATATTGTTAGATTCATTATGAAATGTAGTTTCATAGTATATGTAGTTGGTATTTTTTTAGTATACATTTGGTCAACCTTTGCAAAGTTTGACTTGGGACAAATCTAATACATGGAGTAAAAAGGACGGAGGGAGTACAATATGAAAATATACACCACTTATGCTTTTCTTGTGGTCGCCTCTCGGACTTGGTTTGCCCGACGCCCGGAACGAGGGATGAAAATGGAGGTCTACCATTTGGAGAGGGTCTGAGGCCACTGATGGTGCCATGCATCGTGGGTGGCCTCTTTTAAGGGAGTCCGACGACTAACCTGACAAAGGGCCTACAAGGCTCACCAAGAAGGCGAAGACAAGAGGGGGCCCCAGGCGACCCATAGGTGTCTCTGAGACCATCTTTGGCCCCAAGTCTAAGCTAGTGGCGGGCTAGATCGTATCTTCCTCTTTGTAAAACCCCATATCCCACTTTGTATATAAGGGGGAGGCTAGGGGGCTCTCTAATCCATCTATTCTCATAGATTAAACTCTCGGTGGCAACCTCTCACTACAAAAAAAAAAGACACATCCGTGACATTTTGGGCCGAAAAAAATTGTGTCATGTTAATGACACTTCTATGACGATAATTGTGACAAAACCCGGTATCATCATAGATGTGGTGGGCTCCTACTTCTATGAAAAAATGGGTTTTTCGTCCTAGGTGGGCCGGAGATGCGGCTGCATGAAATTCTTTTGGCCGTCCATGATGGAAAAAACCATGGTAGAAGTGAGGGCGAGGAAAATATCGGGGAGTTCCCGGTAACGGTGAGTGGTCGAGGGCCGCAACAGTTTTCGAGGGTAGAGTATCCAACCCAAATTTATAGATTCGACAAAAGGGGAGCCAAAGCATATTTGAAGTTATTAGCAACTGAGTTTTCAATTCAACCACACCTGGAGATTAATTATCTGCAGCAACATGATCAGTAGCAAAGTAATATGATAGTTTTGATAATAGTAGCAGTAGCAATGGTAACGGTAACAGTGATAGCAGTAGTTTTGTAACAAGTGTAACAGTGATGATAGCAGTAGTAACTTAACAAGAACAATATAAGATAAATTCGTAGGCATTGGATCGGTGACTTGTTGGACAATATTCATCATGAGACAGTTATAACCTAGGGAGATACGACACTAGCTCTAGTTCATCAATATAATGTAGGCATGTATTCCATAAATAGTCATACATGCTTATGGAAAGAACTTGCATGACATCTATTGTCCTACCCTCCCGTGGCAGTGGGGTCCTACTGGAAACTAAGGGATATTAAGGCCTCCTTTTAATAGAGAATCGAAACAAAGCATTAACACATAGTGAATACATGAACTCCTCAAACTACAGTCATCACCAGGAGTGGTCCCGACTATTGTCACTCCGGGGTTGCCGGATCATAACACGTAGTAGGTGACTATAACTTGCAAGATCGGATCTAGAACATGGATATAATGATGATAACATAAACGGTTCAGATCTGAAATCATGGCACCCGGGCCCAAAGTGACAAGCATTAAGCATGGCAAAGTCATAGCAACATCAATCTTAGAACATAGTGGATACTTGGGATCAAGCCCTAACAAAACTAACTCGATTACATGATGAATCTCATCCAACTCCTCACCGACCAGCGAGCGTATGAAGGAATTACTCACTCCTGGTGAGGAGCATCATGAACTTGGCGATGGAGAAGGGTTGGTGATGACGAAGAATGAAGATCCCCCTCTCTGGAGCCCCAAGCGGACTCTAGATATGGCCTCCCGATGAAGAACGGGAGGTGACAACGCCTCGTCTCGTGGATCGCGATAATTCTTTCTCCCTGATTTTTTTCTCGAAAAATAGGATTTTATAGTGTCGGTTTCAGGGTCTGCGGGGCCACCAGGTGGGGACAACCCACCTGGGCGTGCCAGGAGAGGGGGCGCGCCCTGGTGGGTTGTGCCCACCCAGGTGCCCCTCTGCGGTAGGTCTTGGCTCCAGAAATTCTTATTATTGATATAAAAAATCCTCGCAAAGTTTCGTTCCATTCCGAGAACTCTTATTTTTGCACAAAAACAGCACCATGGTAGTTCTATTGAAAACAACGTCAGTCCGGGGTTAGTTTCATTTAAATCATGTAAATTAGAGTACAAAACAAGAGGAAAAGCGTTAGGAAAAGTAGATACGTTGGAGACGTATCAACTCCCCCAAGCTTAAACCTTTGCTTGTCCTCAAGCAATTCAGTTGATAAACTGAAAGTGAAAAAAGAAAAACTTTTACAAACTCTTTCGCTCTTGTTTACATAAATAAGCTTAAACAGCACCCAGGTTTTCAGCCAGCATTATAACTAACCATGCCGACAATAACTCTTAAAGATTATATTAATTCATGTCAATAACATAATCAGCTAGCGAGCAATAATAACATATCTCAAACGGCAACACGTTGTCAAAACAACCATGATATAATATGACAATAGTGGTATCTTGCTAGCCCTTTCTGAGACCACAAAACACAAATGCAGAGCACATCCAAAGTTCAAGCAGCGACTAAACATTGTAATCCATGGTAGAAAAGATCCAGTCATGATGCACCCAACATTAGCTATACAAAATGCATAAGTCATGACAACAGTGCTTTCATGTTCTGGCGCTTGTTTTAGAAGGTGATGACACAACATAAAAGTAAATAGATAGTCCCTTCGCAGAGGGAAGCAGTGATTTGCAGAGGTGCCAGAGCTGAAGTTTTTAAAACAGAGGTAAATGAAATTTTGTGACATGCACCCTTCTCATTTACTTCACGACTATCAGTTATCAATATCTTCCATGCTAAGCATGCTAGTGGCGGTTCCCAAGCGATAAAAGTAAAGGTTTTGACTCCATTGGGTGTCTTTTTTATTTGAGAGATTAACTCTTTTTCTGTTTGCAGTTTGGGACTGGGCATCCCTATTACCGCCCTTTTCTCGTGCGATGGCAAGTGAATAAACACTCGACCTGAGAATAACCCACTTAGCATGGAAGATACCGACCACCTCCTGTTGTTCCATGAATGATCCAGGCACACAAAAAGATTATTTATTTAGAAGTTTTTAGAGGTGGCACATGCAAATTTACTTAGGAAGGCAGGGTAATACCGCATATAGGTAGGTATGGTGGACTCATCTGGAATAACTTTGGGTTCAAGGTTTTTGATGTACAAGCAGAATTCCCACTTAGTACAGATGAAGGCTAGCAATTAGATTGAGAAGCGGCTAGCTAGAGAGCAACAATGATCACGAACATGCATTATGCATAAGTGACATTGGACACTAGCATGAGTAGGATATGAACACCATGAACATAAATATAATAGAGGCTATGTTGGTTTTGATTCAACTACATGAATGAACACGTGCCAAGTCAAGCCACTCGAACATTCAAAGGAGGATACCATATCATCATACTACATCACAATCATTTTAACGCAATGTTGATATCCAAGATAAATCGTTATCCACTACCAGCTACTTATGCATGGCATGAGAAACTATAATCTCTAATTGTCATTGCAAGCATGTTTAACCATAATGGGTTGAATCATGGATACATATTTACACAAACAGAACAAGCTGAGTTCATACCAGTTTCTCTCTGCCATGGCCAGTTCATTGAATATCGTCATTATTGACTTTCACTTGCACGACTGAATGATGTGAAAATAATAATAGTGCAAGAGTGTCATGGACTAAGCTAGAATCTGCAAACATTTTATTCAACAGGAGAAGACAATGTAAAATGGGCTATTTATTATTTCAATAGTTATTCATATGAGAGCCACTCAAAATTTTCATCGGAGTCTTCTCCTCGGCACAACTCAAATAAAAAGAAAAGAAATTCAGAGAAACACACTGAAATATTTTTGGAGTTTTTGATTTTCTTGAACAAGCAAATAAAAGCAAAAGGCAAAAATGAGAAAAACTATTTACACAGGAATTCTCCCAACAAGGAAAAGAAGAACAAGGAAATCTTTTTGGGTTTTATTTTTAATATCGCAACTAAGTATGCATAGAAAGTAAACTAACTACAACTATTTTTTTGGTTTTTCTAAAGTTTTTCAAACACACAAGAAGAAAGCAAGAAAATAAATCTAAACATGGATGATACAATGAAAAAGTGTGAACACCGACAACTGGAATAAGTGAACATGAATGTACTGCCAGTGAGAAACACGTACTCTCCCAAGCTTAGAATTTTGGCCTAACTTGGTAGTCGATCAGTAGCCTAGATGGTAGTAGGGGTACTGAGGAGCAGGCATCCACTCATCCCACTGTTGAGGCTCCTCCTCCTCCTCCTCCTCCTCTGCAGCCTGGCTGTTCTAGTAGGTGATGATATCTGCAGGCATAATCCTATATCCACCCCTAGCAACAAGATCAAACAAAGCAGGAGCATGCAATGGAATAATATCACGGGTTTTAATGCTGAAAACCAAGTTATAAGGAATAGGGATGTCAGGGTAATATTTTGCGATGAAATGGTGGTGTTCCATGGGTGTGTAGTCTAAGTAAACCTTGGTTAGAGGGTAATCATGATGGTGTATCTCAACATTAAAGTGAGCCACCATACGAGTAGAAAAAAATCCCACCATGTATTTTACCTTTGGACTTATTAATGTGGAGGTGACGAGCCACAATAGCTCCCAAGCTATAAGTGTTGTCGCCCTTGAGTGCACGATGTAAAACAGCAAGGTCTGATGAACTGAGTGCACCCACCTTCTCTCTAGCAAGCAAGCATTTTGCAATGAAAAGAGCAAAGTAATGAACAGCAGGAAAATGCAAGCCAACGGCAGCGATAGCTGACACCCCTCTCTCATCTCCCACTATTAAGGTGCGATAAAAGGCCTCAAACTCAGCCGACCTAGGCTCGGCTAAGCTCCCATCAGAAGGGATCATGCATATGTTACAAAATTCAGTAAGTGGTATCTGATGGTTGTCAGCATATAAATCAAAACTCACTTCAGGAAGATTATACCTAGGAAGGAAAGTAAAGCTTTGAACAAAGATGTTTGTGAGCATTTGATGCTGTTCACACTCATCTGCGATGAAGTCGGTGAGGCCGGCATTACCAGCATTTTGTGTGAACTCCTGAAGGATTCCAGCCTCTTCCATGAACTGGGTATGCGGCCATTCGCACGGCTGTACCACCGCCAACCTCCGAGGATGGAGATCACTATCAGATGATTCCCCAATAACACCCTTGGAGTTCTTTTTAGAAGCAAACTTCCTAAACATATTCATGATTTTCCTATGAACAAAAATTCTGAAATTTATTAGCCCACAAAATTTTCTCAACAAAACTTCACAAAAATGATACCAACCACTCATAGGGATACATAGAGGCCATAGCAAGCATTCAAACTACTTAGAACACTAAGAATTCAACATGCAAGCTCATCTACAACAGTACCAAGAGTAGCTAATTATTAAAAATATAAAACACTAAAACAAATATTAATTGGACAAACGGTGGAGTCACATACCAAGCAACAATCCCCTGAAACAGTTTCAGAAACGGAGCTTCAAGCAAAGAGATCGAAATCCGCGGGTTTGAGAGCAAGAACACGGGAGAGAGAGAGCAATGGATATTTTTTTCTCGAGGTAAGTGATGATGTGGTATGAAGAGATAAGTGAGGGGGGCACGTGGGGACCACAACCCACCAGGGCGTGTGGGGGGGTCCTGGCACGCCCATGTGGGTTGTGCCCACCTGGTGCACCTCCCTCTGATATTATTTGCACCAGAAATTCAGAAATATTCAGAAAAAATCATATTAAATTTTCAGGGCATTCTGAGAACTTCTATTTTTGGGTCATTTTTTATTGCACGAGAAAATTCAGAAAATGGACAAAAACATGGCATTTTATTTTATCTCTACCTAATAATAAAGCACGTTGGGTTCCGGCCCGTCCGTCGCACCGTTTTGCAAAAAAGCCCCTGCGTTTTCATGAAATCATACCGCAGTACAGATTTAAGTCACACCGAACTTTGGAAAACCCCCCTGACTTTTTAGGTATTCCATCCGCGGATCATATTTAAGTCAAACAAATAATTTTATAAACCATCCATATCTTTTAAACCGTAACTCCAATTTAAACATGCTGTATATGAAATTTCATTAGAAAAATATGTAGAATAAGAATATAAGATTATTTTAACCTGTTAAGTATTTATAAATATTATTTTGGAAGATATTATGTCAAACAAATAGTTTTCTAAATTATACGTATCTGGTAAACCGTAACTCTGATTTTAACATGTTATATATGAAATTTGATTAAAAAATATGTGAAATCTGAATATGATGTTAATTTTATCTGTTAAATATTTTTTAGATATTGTTTTGGAAGCAAACCTATAACTATAGCGCACGATCCATTTTTCTTTCATACAGGCGGCAATCCGGGTTGCAAATAAACACCCACTATAGTCATGTAGGGAAAAGAAAACATCGAGAACTACACATGCATACCTCTGAATACATCGCAGGGGAAAACAACAGATTTCTCATCGCGAGTGTGAGAGAAAGAGAGAGAGAGGAAGAGAGAGAGAGAGAGAGTGTGAGAGAGTGAGAGAGAGAGGGAGAGGGAGGAGAGAGAGAGACGTCTTAGGATTAACCACATTCAAACACATTTTGGTTTGTGTGAACACTAAGGCCATCGTCAGCGAGGGTGAGAAGAAGGATAAGCGGCAACACAAATATGATGCGTCGCTAAAATAAAGGAGATGGACCTATTGTGGTCTTGAGTGATGGTTGTTTGGTTAAGAGTGTGTGTTGTGTTTTTCCCCCGTTGCAACGCATGGGCTCTTTTGCTAGTTTATCTAATAAAAACAGAAAACAAAAGGTAGGGACAGAAGGTAGTGCTTACTAAATTCATCAACTTCATACCTTTCAAAAATGATCTATTAATAAGGTTAATCAAGTCTTATTAACAACCACTTTCGATTAGCATGAAACCGAAGAACTTTCATAAATCACTAAGTTACCTCATTGGGGATATGAATGTCCCCAACAATAACCATTTCATATATCTTTTTGACAGTAGGTAGAGGTATTTGAAAACTTCCAATAGTGATTGTCAGAGATCTTTCAATAACATTAATACCATTCACTTGGAATTGTTTCTTCGGAAAGTGTACTATATGCTCATTACCATTGATATGAAAAGTGACCTTGCTTTTATTGTAATCAATAACAGCCCCTGTAGTATTCAAGAAGGGCCTACCAAGGATAATCGACATGTTGTCGTCCTCGGGCATCTCAAGTATAACAAAGTCAGTCAAAATAGTAACATTAGCCACAACAACGAGCACATCCTCATAGATACTGATAAGTATAACAGTTGATTTTTTAGCCATTTGCAAATATATTTCAGTAGGTGTGAGTTTATTCAAATCAAGTCTTTTGTATAAAGAGAAAGGCATAACACTAACACCAGCTCCTAAATCACACAAAGCAGTTTTAACATAATTCTTTTTGATGGAGCAAGGTATAGTTGGTATTCCTGGATCTCCAAGTTTTTTAGGTACCCCATATTTAAAAGTATAATTAGCAAGCATAGTGGAGATTTCAGCTTCCGGTATTTTTCTTTTATTAGTGATGATGTATTTCATATACCTTGCATAAGGAGGCATTTTCAAGATATCAGTCAAGCGAGTATGCAAGAAGATGGCCTCAGCATTTCAGCAAAGCATTCAAATTCTTCATCATCACTCTTTTTACTTGACTTAGGTGGAAAAGGCATAGGTTTTTGAACCCATGGCTCTCTTTCTTTACCGTGTTTTCTAGCAATGAGGTCTCTCTTATCATACCTTTTATTCTTAGGTTTTGGGTTATCAAGATCAACATGTGGTTCTATCCCAACATCATTGTCTGGTTCTTTATTATTTGGTTGAGTATTTTCATGAACATCAGCATTATATTTTTCATTATCACTAGGTGAATGTCCATTACCAGACAGAGTATCAGCATCAGAGATAGAAGTTTCATTATCATTATCAAGAGGTTTCTCTATTTCAGGTTCACTAGGAGCAGGTGAAGTCCTATCATTTTTAATTTCCTTTTTCTTTTTAGAAGAACTAGGCGCACTAGTTTTAGCTCTTTGTGAGTCTTGTTCAATTATTTTTGGGTGTCCCTCAGGATAAAGTGGTTCCTGAGTCATTTTACCTCCTCTAGTTGCAACTCTAACAGCAAAGTCATGTATATAATTATTCATTTCATCAAGCAACTCTCTTTGAGATTTAGAAACTTGTTCTAATTCAGTTTGAACCATAGAAGCATGTTTTCCAACACCTCTAATATCATTTGATATTCTAAATAACAAGTCACTCAAGCGAGCAATCATATCAGAATTGTATTTCAACTGTTTCATAAAATTTGCAATGAAGTGATCTTGTTTTCTAATGTAGTTTTCAAACTGATAAAGGCATTGGCTAGGATGCATATTGTGAGGAGTGTCATTATCATTGAACGTCATAAGAGAATTTACCTCTACCACCTTAGGCAGTGGTGGTGTGTTAAGCCCATGTATTTCTTCAATAGGAGGTAAATTATTAACATCCTCAGCTTTAAAACCTTTTTCCTTCATAGATTTCTTTTCCTCTTGCATATCTTCAGGACTGAAATATAATATAATCCTATTCTTCGGAGTGGGTTTAGGAGATGGTTCAGGAAGATTCCAATCATCATAATTTTTCAATATGTTATTCAGTAATTCCTCAGCTTGTCCAACAGTTCGTTCCTTGAAAACACAACCAGCACAACTATCTAGGAAGTCACTAGAAGCATCGGTTAGTCCATTATAGAAGATATCGAGTATTTCATTTTTCTTAAGAGGATGATCAGGCAAAGCATTAAGTATTGACAAAGCCTCCCCTAAGCTTGTGGGAGACTCTCTTCTTTAGTTGGCACAAAGTTAAATATTTCCTGTAAGGCAGCTTGTTTCTTATGAGTAGGAAAATATTTTTCAGAGAAGTAATAAATCATATCCTGGGGACTACGCACACATCCAGGAGCAAGAGTATTGTACCAAGCTTTAGCATCACCCTTTAATGAGAAAGCAAATAATTTGAGAATAAAGCCATGTTCAAGAATTCATCCGATTAACCAGTTAACTTGCCGATTAATCCCTACTCATAGGGTCACCGAGTAGCCGATAAACCGATAAATCATCCGATTAATTGATTAAATGGCCGATTAACTTGCCGATTAGCCTATTAATCCCCTACTCGCCAACCAACCGAGCAGCTACCAGTTAACGATTTTCTCAACATCAGTAAAGTAATAGCGAGTTTTCTCATCATGAGTAAAAAGGGTGGCTATGTCATTAAATTTAGTAAGATGTGCCACAATAGTTTCAGTTTCATAACCATGGAAAGGATCAGATTCAACCAAAGTAATTAACTCTGGGTTGTCAAAGAATTCATAATCCTCATCATCATTAAAGAGTAGTGAAGTAGCAAACTTAGGATCACATTTCATTCTAGCATTCAGAGATTTTTCTTTATACTTGCATAATAATTTCTCTAGATCATCTCTATCCCTACAAGCAAGAATATCTCTAGTTGTCTCAACATTCATAACATAACCTTCCGGTACCTTAGGCAATTCATATCTGGGAAGGCTAGTTCTAGCAGGTGTTTTAGGAGATTCAGTTTCAAGCTCATCATCAGATTCAACAACATCATGTTGTATTACTCTAGCAATTTGTTTATCACGAAATTCACCAAGTGGCACATCATCATTATCAAGCAAGGTACTAGCATCATTATAAGCATTATCCATAGCAGAAGTAGCATCATCAATAACTTGCGACATATCCGAATTGATAGCACGTGGTTGAGGGAGTCCTCGGGCGTCTGACCTATTGGACATGGGCCGGACTGTTGGGCCATGAAGATACAAGACTAAAGATTCTCTCACCCGTGTCCGGATGGGACTCTCCTTGGTGTAGATGGCAAGCTTGGCATTTGGATATGAAGATTCCTTTCTCTGTAACCGACTTTGTACAACCCTAGTCCCCTCCTGTGTCTATATAAACCGGAGGGTTTAATCCATAGAGGCAATCATAATCATAGGCTAGACTTCTAGGTTTTTAGCCATTACGATCTCATGGTAGATCAACTCTTGTAACCCCCATACTCATCAATATTAATCAAGCAGGACGTAGGGTATTACCTCCATCGAGAGGGCCTGAACCTGGGTAAAACTTCGTGTCGCTTGTCTCCTGTTACCATCAACCTCAGACGCACAATTCGGGACCCCCTACCTGAGATCCGCCGGTTTTGACACCGACATTGGTGCTTTCATTGAGAGTTCCACTGCGTCATCTTCAAGAGGTTCGATGGCTCCGTCAATCATCTACAACAAGGCGGCCCTGAGGGAGGTCTTTCTCCCCGACCAGATCTTCGTGTTCGGCGGCTTCGCACAACAAGCCAACTCGCTTTGACATCTAGAGTAGATCGACAACTACGCCCCTAGCCATCAGGCCAGGTTTGGAAGCTTGAACTACGTTGCTGATATCCGCGGAGACTTGATCTTAGATGGATTTGAGCCCACGGCAGCCGCTCCCTGCCACCGCGACGAGCATGACCTAAATATGTCATCAAACAATGCTCAGGAGATAGCACTTGTAAGTGCTCCGGCCCTAGATCCACAGCAGACTATGCCATCCGAAGACGGGAAGATCAACCCCGCCACGGAGGCCGCAGAACTAGCGGCATTGGAGCCGCACACAGACCCAATTTCATGCGGGATACGCGTCGCCGGAACCCCGGACTCGTCTCCGGCCACTGGCACCGAACTATGCGCACCTGCGTCCGCTGAGCCGGATCAGGCGCCGATCATCGAATTCAGCGCCGTGGACATCTTCTGACACTCACCTTTAGGGGATGTGCTAAACTCATTAAAAAACCCTCCTTAGCAGGGAACTAACAGCCAAATTATATCCGGTTTGAACTGGGGGCAGATGACGGGGAATTACGCTTCCCACCCACCTCCCACTTAATAGCCACTGTCGAAGACCTAACCGACATGCCTGATTAGGGCTCCAAAGACATCGACAATATGGAGGACGATGCCGAAGAGGAGCAGGCCCAAAACCCGCCAGTTACCGGGCGCTGGACCACCACCCCTTCATATAACGTATACATGGTGGATACACCCAAAGAGAATAGCGGCGACGACAAGGAAGACCCAATTGAGGATAAACCTCTTGAGATACAATCAAAGCGCCGACGTCAGCAGCGCCCCTCCAAGTCATGTCGTGGAAAAGACAGCAATACCGGCATAGGAGAAAACAATACTCCGAACGATGCCAAAGAGAATGAAGACCTCATTAAGCCAACTTCAGAATAGGACGAACGGGAGGATGAGAAAGTTAGCCCCGATAAACAGGCCATAAACAAAGACTCGGAGGATAGTAATTATCTTCCGCTCTCCGAGGATGAGGAGAGCCTCGGCAACGAGGATTTTATCGTGCCTGAGGAACCTCTCGAGCAGGAGCGCTTCAAGCGCCGGCTAATAGCCACTTCAAGGAGCCTGAAAAAGAAGCAGCAGCAGCAGCTTAAAGCTGACAAAGATCTACTCAACGATGGATGGACTCATGTCCTGGCAGCCGAGGAATACGGCCTCGAGCACCCATCCAAAAGTTATCTGAAGCGCAAATTGCTACCTCAATTGGACGACGAGGTGCTGAAGCCTGTACCGTCAGCACGTAATGCGGCCGATCGACCACAACATGGCCGAGACAAAGCGGCAACTCAAGCCGAACACCAGCTAGCACTACCTCACCATAAAGGCAAAAAGAAAACATCACAATTACGTCCACGCCGAAAGCCGCAGACGGACTCCATCTGAACTACGTCACGACTTGGCCCGATATAGAGGCGCCGCACACCCCCTCTGCTTCACTAATGAAGTAATGGAACATGAATTCCCATAAGGTTTCAAACCCGTGAATATCGAATCATATGATGGAACCATAGATCCCGCGGTGTGGATTGAAGACTTTATTCTCCGTATTCATATGACCCGCGGCAACGATCTTCATGCCATCAAATACCTCCCACTAAAACTCAAGGGACCAGCTCGGCACTGGTTGAATAGTCTGCCCGAGAATTCCATTGGCAGCTGGGAAGACTTGGAGGACGCCTTCTGCGATAACTTCCAAGGTACATATGTCCGGCCTACGGATGTCGATGACCTAAGTCACATTATCCAGCAGCCAGGGGAGTCAGCTAGGAAGCTCTTGACTAGGTTCTTAATTAAAAAGAACCAAATTGTCGATTGTTCAGATGCTAAAGCCCTCGCGGCCTTTAAACATAGTGTCCGAGACGAATGGCTCGCCCGCCACCTCGGACAAGAAAAACCAAAATCCATGGTAGCCCTTACCGCTCTGATGACCCGCTTTTGCGCAGGAGAGGACAGCTGGCTTGCTCGTAGAAGCAACAACACCAGTGACCCGGGCACTTCCGAAGTTCGAGACGGCAATGGCAAGTCACGACGCAATAAACACAAGCGTCGACATAATATGAAGGAACGCATGACATGGCGGTCAACACCGGATTCAGCGGCTCCAAACCCGGTCAAGGGAAAAAGCCATTCCAGGCAAATAGAGACGGACCATCCAATTTAGACAAGATACTGGATCGGCCCTGCCAGATTCATGGCACCCTCGATAAAACCCGCTAATCATACCAATAGAAGTTGTTGGGTCTTCAAACAAGCCGACAACCTTAATGCCAAACACAATGGGAAGGGGCCACCCAATGACAGCGCTGACGAAGAGACTCGCCCACCAAACACTGGGGGTCAGAAGCAATTTCCCCCCCCCCCCAAGTAAAAATGGTAAACATCGTATACGTGACACACACCCCTACAGGGGAGCGCAAGTGCGCACCACGGGACACCTACGTCATAGATTCGGTCCCCCAAAATTTAACCAATAGGCGGCCTGCCTAATCACTTTTCATTGCAAGGATTACCCAGTCAGCATTCGTCACGCAGCCCTGGTCCTCGACCCAATCATGAATGGGTCACATCTCACGAAAGTCCTTATGGACGGCGGCAGCTGCCTTAATCTACTCTGCCAAGACACTGTCCGCAAAATGGGCATTGATCCTTCAAGAATCAAGCCCACCACAACTACCCTCAAGGGAGCAGTACCTGGCGTAGAAGCTCACTGCACGGGCTCCATCACGTTGGAAGTAGTTTTCGGTTCGCCGAACAACTTTTGAAGCGAAGGCTTGACCTTTGATATTGCCCCGTTCTGCATTGGCTACCATGCACTTTTAGGGCGTACTGCTTTTGCTCATTTTAATGTGGTCCCACACTACGCCCATGGAAAACTTAAGATGCCCGGTCCACGCGGCGTCATAACAATAAATGGAAATACGGAATGCTCCCTCCATACAAAGGGTTACACTACGGCTAATACAGCCAAAGTACAAAGCGGCCTCGTCAAGCTGCATATCTTATCGGCCATTAAGCCGCCAATCTCTATTAAACAGGACCGATCAATCTCAGGGCTGGATTAGCAGTAGGGCCTTCATCGTTCGCCTCATATGCCTGCGAAGTCTATACCGCGCATACATAATTATGTACTTAAAATACCCTGGTCATCAGCAGAGGCACAATACGGACAGGCCTACAAGCACTCCCATAGCCTCTTTTTCTTTTCTAAACCATTTTTTATCTTTTGCCACAGGTGGCTCAAAGGCTGGTCATCTCTCGGACTCTTTCGGAGTTCGGCTTCATACACTTACTCAAAGGCTATTCCTGCTAAGGAGTCCTTTCACCGAGGCAAGGCGGCGCAGACGTGCGACAGGAGGTCCAAATAATTCTTTGTAGACCGCACTCTCTATTTCGAGCCTGTAAAGTGCCCTGTTTCCTCAGCCTTCGACCCCGGCATGTCAAATAGCCTGGGTTGTGGCGTTATCATCAGTAAGATGGCGATTGACGTATCAATCAGGTCCAAGTGAGCATAATCTATATTCAGTATTCGCTTTTTCTACAGAACCGAATCTTGCTTCTTCGGTTGTTTCACACACGCACCTCGGGACAAATTTCCAGGCGCTCGATATGGGAACAAGTGACTCGCCGACAAGTCTGAACAGCTTTATAGCACACTTCGGCATCATGAGTTTGGTCTTATATGTATCAGCTCCGAATCATGTCTTTGGTCAATAGTTGGGTTGCCCGGCTCCTGTGCTTACTACCTTACGTTCCGCTCTATCGACTAGGGTAGTAATGGGAGAACTACTACGATTGTGTTTCCGGTTCATCTGGTCAAGCACCTTAGTAGAAAAAGCTGAAAACTGACTGTCATGATGCGGCGAGAGCTGGTCAACCACTCGATGACTTATAAGAATCTTCCGCGATTCCTTCCGTATTACACGAAGGACCGTTTTTAAGGTCACCTATGTAGCGCACCGTATTGGGATAACTGTGTACATACCAGGGGCTATATCGTAGACCCACCGTCAAACTCATATGGCTAAGTGAAAGTGTTAAAGCCCTATAGTCTGATTGCCTAGTTCGCCGCCTTGACACCTCCTTCACGGACCAAGACATTGGGTCAAGAGTGATCAAGTGCTTTTCCGAACACCCCCATATTTTATGCGTGGGGGCCGAAGCCGATGACTGGAAAACTTTCAAATTATACAAGAACGGCCGCACAGGAGGAACCAAAACTTTTAGGAAAAAATATAAAAAACGTAGCCTTAATATATCATAATATTGTTTTTTACAATCTCGGTACATTCACTCGAAAATCATATCCTTCGAGCACTGACTCTCTATTAAGCGGGCACCCTCTAGGATATCTTCAAAATACTACTCCGGCGTGTGTTTGTCCTTGCCCCTGGGTGGACTATTCGCTGCAAATCGGTGGCCTTCATCTTCGCCCAATACGTCTTAACACGGGCAAAGGCCATTCGTGCACCTTCAATGCATGTTGATCGCTTCATGGCGTCGATACGTGGCACCACATCCACAAGTCGTTGCACCAAACCAAAATAACTATTCAGAACTAGCTCAATCGTCCACAGCCGGACCACGACATCCTTCATGGCAGAACCGGATATCTTGTGGAGCTCAGCCCACTGGGCCATCTGTTCGTTCAGCAACAGTGGGTGCTTTGGCATGACGAATTGTGACGAGAAAAGCTTCTCCGTTGCACACCCATCTTGCGCTTGGTAAAACTGCGCCGCATCGGAGGTACTCTTCGGCAAGTCCAAGAATGTGTCTGGAGAACTCCACATTTGATTAAGCAAGGCATACTTCGGATCGCCGAATTTAGTCTGTAATACAAAGGGCTTACCGGCCGCCATCTCCCCGGCTTGCCGGATCTCCTCCCGAGCCGCTCTCGACTCGGATCGTGCCTCTCTCGCCTCTTGTAAGGCCCTCTCGAGCTTCGGCTACTTTGGCCTTGTTCTCCTCCTCAAGTGCTTGGCATTTGCCAGTGGCATCCTTTAGATCTTGCTCTATGGAAGATATTCGTTCTTCGCATTGGCGCCGAGCAGCCTGTTCGACCTTTAACTCCTCAGCTGCCTTCTTGACAGCCACATTACTCATCCTAACTTGCTCCTTGGCCTGGACGAGCTCAGCCCGCAGGGTCTCAACCGTCGTAGGACCATCTGCAGTTATGCATATTTCAATATATAATTCTCAGCTCCGTGCTCATATCATTAAACATACATATACTAACTGCCCCAAAATATACCTTGCGCCTCGTCAAGCCACCTGTTAATAAGCGTGATGTCGTCATCCGCCACATCAAGTTTCCGCTTCAGATTGGCAACCTCTGTAGCACGGGCAGTCGCCGTGGATGAAACAGCCTGTGTTCTACTTAGTTAGATTATTTCCTGGGCATCCCTTTTTTATCATCCGATTGCCTCCTATCGCACGGCAACCAGAGTCTCAGGGGATACTATCTATACACGGGTGCATTTTTGCATGTAAGGTGCAATTGAAGATATTACATTGCATACCTCGAAGCCTCTTAGCAGGCCCATGAAGGCTTCATTCAATCCGCTTCTCACGGACAGAATCCTCTCGGCTACCGTACCCATCAAGGTATGATGTTCCTCTGAGTTGGACGCATGTTGCAACACGTCCATCAAGGTATCCGGAGCCTCCTGATTCCCGGTGATGGGAGTACGGACTCCCTTCGAAGGGATGTGTTCGCTCGACTCTAGAGTCATCTCCGGCTGTAAACCGGATAGTTCGGGGCCTTTATTGTTGGTCCCCGAAGGGGCTGCATGCCCCAAACCCTGGGCCCCCGAGGTATCACCTTCGGGTGCGGTCTTCATTGTCCCTCGCACCACTTGTTGATCAGGAGAAATCCTCTGGGACGACACCTCAAAATCATCCGCCCTATTGGGCGAGAGGGTCTGGGGAGGTGTCTCGCTTTCCATCATCTCCGAAAGAAGATCCCCCGAGGAGGAGTACTGTTGAGGAAGACTATGTGCCGGACTGCAAACATATATTTTCGGATGTTGCCCTTGTAAGCGGAAAGGACCGGGATATGTTTAGGACACCTTTTGTTCACTTACGATTCGGCTAAAGGCTTGTCCTTACAGAGGAACTGCGCGTCAACGTCGTCTTCCGATCCCGAACTGCCCGGCAAGGAAATCTTCCCTCGCTTAGAAGCACCCTCCTCCAAATGTTCAGAGGCGGTCCTCTTCTTCCCATATGGGGAAGCGATGTCGGATTCCCCTTCTCTTTTTTCTTCGGGAGAGGTAGCCCCAATCTCCCCGGACATAGCGTCTGGTGTACCTTTAGAATGGAGGTCGCCTTTGGCCTTCTTGTTCTCCTCCTTGTCCTCCTTCGCCGGCACTTCATATGGTGTCGGAGCCAGCATCCTTGTTAACATAGGATCGGCTGAGTCTTCGAGAAGAGGGGCGGAACACCCAATTCGTTACGCCTTCTTTACCCAACCCTGTGCGAAGATGGTTTTCTCAGTATTACGGGATGTTTAACTAAGCTGTGTTCGGGAGTCGAGTGCTTACCGAGGTATCTGGATGATTGCAGTCGAGGCCAATGTCTTTGGTGGTATCCGGCCACTGCATTCGTGTCCCAAAGAATAACTTCCACATTCCTTTGTGCGTCATGCCGAAGAAGTGCTGAAGGGTCCGTGGTCCTTCCGGATTGAACTCCCACATGTGGAGCGGCCGTGGCTGGCACGACAGGACTCGACAGACTAGCATTACCTGGATTACATTGATGAGGCCGGTGTCCTTTTCAAGGAGGCTCCGGATGCGGCTTTGTAGTGTCTGCACTTCGTCAATGGATCCCCAGTCCAATACCTTATTAATCCATGATGCGAGCTGTAATGGAGGGCCAGGTCAGAACGCAGATGTAGCTGCCCACTTGGTACCACGAGGTTCGGTGATGTAAAACCACTCCCGCTGCCATAGGTCGGAAACTTCTGTGAAAGAGCCTTTGGGACAAAAAGCATTGGGAACTTGTTCACCATGGCACCTCCACACTCTATTTGCCCCCCCTCGATTACCTTCGGCTTCAAGTTAAAGGTCTTGAGCCATAAACCAAAGTGAGGGGTAATGCGGAGAAAAACCTCGCACATGACAATGAACGCCGAGATATGAAGGAAGGAGTCCAGAGCTAGATCATGAAAATCTAGCCCGTAATAAAACATGAGGCTGCGAACGAAGGGGTGGAGAGCGAACCCTAGCCCCCGGAGGAAGTGGGATATGAATACGACCCTCTCGCCGGATCTGGGAGTAGGAATAACATGTCCTTTAGCAGGGAGACTATGAGGGATTTCCGCAGTCAGGCATCTAGCCACCTGGAGCTTCGCGATATCCTCATCTGTGATAGAGGAGGCCACCCACCGGCCTTGAGGGCTGGGTCCGGACATGACTGGGAGGCTTGGAATAGTTAAGTTGAAACCTGGGTGTTAGAACTCAAGGTTGGAAAGATTGAGGAAGAGGAAGGCGCAGAGGAGAAAGACGGACTGTGCCCCTTTATAAAGGCAATGAATATCAAATGCCTCCTCATAGTCCTTAAAGCCTTCCTATTCCCAAGGGATTATGCCAACGGAACGGTTGGGTTATCCACGCCTATATTGATGAGAATCACGTAATAAGGGCACACGATCTCTGCTTTGACAAGACGTGCCAATAAAATCGCATCTCGAAATATGAAGCGGCAGGCCGGAAAACGGTTCCAAATAATGACCGGGTGGTGATGTGGTGTCACACTACAAAAAGTTGTCAACGGATTGGACTCGTGAAATATTATACTCTCTGCGGTTGTGGGTGGTGCTTGTTTTGCAGAGCCGGACACATTCTTTGTGTTTGAAAGCTGTTTTGAAGTATTTGGAGGAGGAACCTGCCTTGCAATGCCAAAGACAATCTGCACGCTGTACACCCCCTCATTGAAGCCTGGTTCAGGGGCTACTGAGGGAGTCCTGGACTAAGGGGTTCTCGGGCGTCCGGCTTGTTGGACATGGGCCGGACTATTGGGCCATGAAGATACAAGACTAAAGATTCCCTCACCCATGGCTGGATGGGACTCTACTTAGCGTGGATGGTAAGCTTGGCGTTCAGATATGAAGATTCCTTTCTCTGTAACCGACTTAGTACAACCCTAGTCCCCTCCGGTGTCTATATAAACTGGAGGGTTTAGTCCATAGAGGCAATCATAATCATAGGCTAGACTTCTAGGGTTTTAGCCATTACGATCTTGTGGTAGATCAACTCTTGTAACTCCCATACTCATCAATATTAATCAAGCAGGACTTAGGGTATTATCTCCATCGAGAGGGCCCAAACCTGGGTAAAACTTCGTGTCCCTTGTCTCCTGTAACCATCAACCTCAGACGCACAGTTCGGCACCCCTACCCGAGATCCGCCGGTTTTGACACCGACAGTGGTGGTGTTGTAAGTTTACTTATAACAGAAAGTGAATCTAAAGCAGAACTGGATGGTAGCTCCTCACCTCCCCTCGTCTTTGAGGGAAATATCTTAGTATTACCATCCTTCAGATTCTTCATAGTGATAAAGTGATTATAATCCCAAGTGACTCAACAAATATGGCTATGCTCCTCGGCAACGGCGCCAGAAAAAGGTCTTGATAACCCTCAAGTATAGGGGATCGCAACAGTTCTCGAGGGTAGAGTATTCAACCCTAATTTATAGATTTGACAGAAGGTGGGCCAAAGAATATTTGAAGGTATTAGCAGCTGAGTTGTCAATTCAACCACACCTTGAGATTAATTATCTGCAGCAACATGATCAGTAGCAAAGTAGTATGATAGTTTTGATAATAGTAGCAGTAGCAATGGTAACGGTAATAGTGATAGCAGTAGTTTTGTAACAAGTGTAATAGTGATGGTAGCAGTAGTGACTTAGCAAGAACAGTATAAGATAAATTCATAGGCATTGGATTGGTGACTTGTTGGATGATATTCATCATGAGACAGTTATAATCTAGGGCGATATGGTACTAGCTCTAGTTCATCAATATAATGTAGGCATCTATTCCATAAATAGTCATACGTGCTTCGGAAAGAACTTGCATGACATCTTTCGTCCTACCCTCCCGTGGCAACGGGGTCCTATTGGAAACTAAATGATATTAAGGCCTCCTTTAAATAGAGAACCGGAACAAAGCATTAACACATAGTGAATACATGAACTCCTCAAACTACAGTCATCACCGGGAGTGGTCCCGACTATTGTCACTCCGGGGTTGCCGGATCATAACACGTAGTAGGTGACTATAACTTGCAAGATCGGATCTAGAACATGGATATAATGATGATAACATAAACGGTTCAGATCTGAAATCATGGCACCCGGGCCCAAAGTGACAAGCATTAAGCATGAAAAAGTCATAGCAACATCAATCTTAGAACATAGTGGATACTTGGGATCAAGCCCTAACAAAACTAACTCGATTACATGATGAATTTCATCCAACTCCTCACCGACCAGCAAGCCTATGAAGGAATTACTCACTCCCGGTGAGGAGCATCATGAAATTAGCAATGGAGAAAGGTTGGTGATGACGAAGAACGAAGATCCCCCTCTCCGGAGCCCCAAACGGACTCTAGATCTAGCCTCCCGACGAAGAACGGGAGGTGACAGCGGCTCCGTCTCGTGGATCGCGATAATTCTTTCTCCCTGATTTTTTCTGGAAAAATAGGATTTTATAGTGTCGGTTTCAGGGCTGCGGGGCCACCAGGTGGGGACAACCCACCTGGGCGCGCCAGGAGAGGGGGCGCACCCTGGTGGGTTGTACCCACCCAGGTGCCCCTCTCCGGTAGGTCTTGGCTCTAGAAATTCTTATTACTGATATAAAAAAGCCTTGCAAAGTTTCGTTCCATTCCGAGAACTTTTATTTCTGCACAAAAACAACACCATGGTAGCTCTATTGAAAACAGCGGCAGTCCGGGGTTAGTTTCATTCAAATCATGTAAATTAGAGTCCAAAACAAGAGGAAAAGCGTTAGGAAATGTAAATACGTTGGAGACGTATCACGTTTCTCTCATACACGTACGTGCGTGGGTGCGAGGCGTTGGGCTCTAACTGAACTTGAGTGAGGTGTTCGCCTACTGAACCAGAGTGATTGCACTGCAGGCTACTGGTTACTGAACCCGAGCGATTGATCGGTTTCGCTGTTAACTGAACCCAGTTGAGCGATTTCGTCGCTACTGCTGCTAGCTGAAGCCGATCGAATCTGCTGCCTCCTTCCCATGATGAACAGTGAGTGTTGCTGGGGGGTTGGATGAATAGTTCACAGTGGGGGGTTGGATGAACAGGACCCCGTGGTAGTAGAGGCCGTTGCTGCTGAATGAACAGGACCTCGATCGAGCCAGTTGGGGGTGGATGAACAGGACCCCGTGGTGGGCTGGATGAACAGGACGACCCCGTGGAGGGCTGGTTGAACAGTAGTCGGTGGAGGACTGGATGAACAGTAGCCTATGGAGGGGTGGTTGAATAGGACCCCGTGGAGAGGACTGGTTGAACAGTAGCCGGTGGAGGAGCGGTGGAGGCTGGAAGAACAGGAGCCCGTGGATGAACAATCGCAGGTGGAGGCTAGAGGAGGTCGACGGTGGATGAACAGTAGCCCGTGGAGGCTAGAGGACGTCGACGGTGGAGATGAATAGTAGCCCGTGGAGGCAGACAACGGTGGAGATGAACAGTAGCCCATGGAGTCCCGTTTTGTGGTACGCCACACCCTTCCCGATGAACAGGACCCCCGTTTCGACCGTAGCGCTCCAACACAAGTCGGTTTCCTCTGTTTTGCGGTACGCCACACCCCTCCTGATCAACAGGACCCCGTTTTGACCATAAGAGGTCCAAGAGAAGTCAGTTTCCTATGTTTTGCGGTCGCTACACCCCTCCTGATGAACAGGATCCCGTTTCGACCGTGGCCGGTCAAACAGAAGGCCATTTCCTTTGTTATGCGGTACACCAGGCCTCGTTTCGATCAGCTGTTCCGTCCAAGCCGGTTGGCTCTTGATGAACATGATGACGCAGTTTCACCGTTTCGACCGAGCCGGTTGGCTGTCGATGAACATGACGCCCGTTGCTGCCTCTCCATGTACACGAGCCCTGGCCGTACGTATGCGCGAGTAGGCATTCGAGACCCCGCCCATATATACATACATGGCCCTATTTACTTTCTTGCACCCTGGTTGTGCGTACGTGTACATGCTACGTGCGCGCCTCTACTACAATACATGCCCTTCCTTACTCGGCCACGGGTCATCGCTGCAGCCTGCAGACAGACCGATCGTATGTACGTACACGTTCACGACCAGAATGACAACGCTATGTACGCTTCGACCAGGCGGGTCCCGACTGTCACGCACTTCCTTGCATGCGAAGATGTAGCTAGTGGGTCCCAACTGTCAGGGGAACGTTTTTTTACGAAATACGGTGGCCCGTCCGGTGGGTCCCTGCTGTCAGGCGGAGGAATCATTATTTTGCGTGTAATAAGAAGGCACTCCCTTGCTGCGGCCGTGGACCCAACTGTTAGCCTCTCCACGTACAGTACTCTTCCGATGGAAGTCGTTCCTTGACCACATTGACCACGACGTGCCGAGAGCACCAAGGCGGTGGACGACGGCAAGGCCTAGGAAGGGGAGGCGAAGCCGGGGAAGACGCGGCAGTGGATGCCCACACGGAAAGCAGTACAAGGGTTCACTGGTTCGGCTTCGGTGTGTGACTATCATCGCTGCAGAATAACAGGGGGTGTGGGTGAGTAGCGGGATGGCCTGGCCTGCAGTGGAAGTAGTAAGGGGTGGTGAGGCCTCCGCGGCGCTGGTTTGGGCGCCTAGAGCAAGAAGTCCAGAGGTTGAAGAAGCACTACTGCCGTTGGATGGACATCGTACGGTCACTGGAGCTAGAATCTTTAATATTGACTAAGTTTACAAAGCCCTCCATCCGCGTCAACATAGTAGACCCACAAGTCAGCCTCCCACTATGATGGGTGCCAACTAGCAGGGGGTATTCATTTTTTGGTGTGTAATAAGTAGGCACTTCCTGGCGTGCGAAGATATAGCTAGTGGGTCCAAGCCGTCAGTGGGGGGAATGTTTTTTCGTGAAATACAGAGTCCCTTCCTGTGGGTCCCAGATGTCAGGTGGAGGAATCATTATTTTGCACGTAATAAGGAGGCATTTCCTTGTGTGCGGCCGTGGACCCAGCTGTCAGCCTTTCCATGTACATTCCACTTCTGATGGATGTCGTTCATTGACCACGTTGACCATGTCATGCCGAGAGCACCAGAGCGGTGGACAACGGCGAGGCCTAGAAAGGGAATGACACGGAGCCCGGGAAGACATAGCAGTGGTTGCCCACGCGGTGGGGAGTATGAGGGTTGACTGGTTTGGCTGCCGTTGTCGAAAAATAACAGGAAGTGTGGGTGAGTAGAGGGATAGCCAGGCCAGGGATGTGAGTATGGTGGGGCCGTGAGGCCTGCCTAGCAGCACAGCTGGCCACGGGAGGCGGGAGCAGGCGGTTCCACCGGCGATGGTTTGGGCGGCTGGAGTAGGAACATTAGAGACTGAAGAAGAACGATTGCCGTTAGATTCACATCTAACGTTCTGACGCTGACAGAGTGGATTGTTGACTAAGTTTCTTTTTTTGAGAAACCTTGTGTACGCATGAACTTAGTAGGCCCACAAGTTAGCCTCCAAATCTGTGGCAGACAACTTAGATCCCATTTGCTATTTTTTAGTAATTTGCAGCCCATTCGCTAATTCTTAAGTAATTTATTACAACCCATTTTCTACCCAGGACGATGTTCAAAAAGTTCAACCTTATTTCGCATATTTCGATGGAGTCCGAACTGTTGTAATCCTGAAATGATAAACATTTATGTTTTAAGAACTTACTGATTTGCCAAAAAATCATTTTGTTTTTGTAAGCAAATAAGACGTGGGACAATTGAGTTGGTTTAAGGGAAAACCAGTGGTAAGAAAATCAGTGCTAGGAGGGAAAACAACAACAAAAATAAGGATGTAAATATGAAAAGGGAACTTTATGTATTTCCAATATAATGATACGTGTATATGAACTAGTAAAACTATAGGTAGAGATTAGAAAACGGAAGTAGGACATGGCGTTTCAAGAGGAAAATAGAACTGGGTTGTGTGTTTGATTCAGTAAAAAAACTGCCTGCGGTTGTTCTAAGACAAAATATAACTAACATTGGCGGGCCAGAGGCCAGTAGATACCTGTGGATATTTATGCCCCGTTGTCGTCATGGGTTGGGCCTATTAAAAACAAAATGACTCCTGGGCAGTCTACAGCCCAGTTGAAACTTGCTCGACCTAAAAAAACAATATACCTGCTCAATAAACGAGAGAATTCTGCAAGTATAGACTGATAATTGGGATCCAACAGGTATATTGTTTTTTATCGTGATAATAAGTGCATGCAGTTGTTTCAAAAAATTTGGAGGACTGGGAATTCGAACGGCGGGTGCTTATGCTACCAATCAAATAACAATTAGGTGCTTGAAAATTTGTTTCGAAACAAATGATTCAGCTTTATGTCCACGTCGACCTTCGGCATGATGGTTGGAAGCAAATGCCAAGTTCATACCAAAAGATCGTTAACAACAATACCAACTTGCATACGACTAGGTAGTACAAGTACCAATACCAAACTAACTTATAATCTTTTTATTCCTGGCCCTAGTGTTCGTCTGGTAGAAAATCTTGCAGAGGGATAGCTCTCGCTCCTTCTCTTGCTCCAGGTCCCCGAGGTGGTACTGGTGCATCACCCAGTTGGTCCTCTGCTGGTCAAAGTTCTTGTTGGTGTGCAGCACCGGAACCTTTTTGCTGCCCGTCTGCCGACCCTTGACCATCACCGGCATGGTATTGCCGGTCTTGTGCCACATCGTGTGCATGCCGCACTCCGACTGTATCTTGCGACGCGTCCATGTGCCCCTTTTGAATCCCCTAGAGTTGCACTGGAAGAAATGCTTGCTTAGGCCACTCAGTGTGATACCTGCAGTACTGTCGAATATAGGTTTTAGTGTACGTAGTTGGCATTTTCACAACATCTTTGGCATGTTGCAGTCACTTGTTTCACTTTTTATTAACTATCAAATTGTAATTGCTTCACTAGGTCTGCGTCTAAAATGGAAAAACAGAGCTATAAACAAAGGAATATGTTTGTGCAAGTACACGGCCGATCTGTGTCTTACCTAGAAGTTTCTCGGGACGGGTGTAGCATATGCCATGCTCGCTGTCGATGGTGAGATCTCGTGCTGTCAGCACTCACTTTGGCATCAAGGTGCTCAATCAGCTCCTGATCCATGGGATCGAATTTGACGCCAGCCGGTAGCACCGGCCAATCCTTCTTGGACTTGCATCGGTTAATTCCAGTTATATGGTACTTAATGTATGATCAATCGACTGTTTTAAGTGAATGATGAAAGATTTTGACAATAAGTGGTACTCCAAATCTGAAGTCCACAATACCCGAACACACTGCCGGGACTCTTGTGTCACCTCACGCGCAGTGTGTTGTCACGTCAATTCAATGTGAGGACATGATGAATAATTTGACTAGCGTATACTAGTACTGCTACTATACTACTTACTAGTCGTATTTAGTGTCAGCCATAGGTTTAACTAACGAAATGTCAATGCATGTCACGAAAAATTATACATTGGAAACTATGTTCAAATATGAATCGAATGATATAATTTTTTGTGACATGCATTAACATTTAGTTAGTAAAATTTATGCAAATTTTGACACAAATTATGAAGGGGACCAATAAACCAGGAGGGAGGTAGTAGTACGAGTAGCGCAATATACGGTATAGAGGACTAGTACAAATTTATAAATGGAGTAAGAAGTTACAAGGCTGTGCGATAGACTTTGTAGGCTACATGAGTAATACAAAATATAATTCCCATTGGACAACACTTTCACCAACAAGTACGCACTTGAAACCTAATTGATATATATATGTGGCTTCTGCACAACATCTCCATCATCATTATCGGTACATCCTACGCAGGTGAGTTAGGATGCACTTGAACGCAGAAAGGTATCTATCCTTCAAACCAGAGGAGTGCTTCAAACTAACAACAGTACATAATATCCAACAAAAGAGGGCCATGCTACATCAGTAGGATACATGGCTCATTCTAGATATCAGTACGCATCAGGTTGTGCATATTTGTTGTTGGCATGAACCTCATTGCCGCATGTCTGGTTTGCAAAAGCCATCCATCACATGGAAGCTTGATGCCTTTCATACACTGAAGATTATCTGGCAACAAGCTGTGTCGACGAATCTCTGGATATGGTGATTCATGAAACCCATGGTATGATGTGTAAACACAGTTCCCCCTGGCGAATGGAAGTTGCATAGCAATTGGTTGGATGATCGGATAATTGAGCCCGAGGAACATGGAGTGGTTGCCGAGGCTGTAAACCCGCCTTTAGTTGAATACGCCTGGCCCAACGGAGCTGGGATCTTTCTCGAACACAAAGCAGCCATAGCCATCAATGTCACTAACGCCCTAGACATTGTACTGCATGTGGTTTGATGTAATCGTTTGGTCAATTTGGTACGTGCGAATGAGCATCAAATGACCGCCTTCAGCTGAACGAGCGGTAAACCACCACCCATCGGTTGGTATGATTCCAGGTCCTGGAATCATGAAGGCCAGTGCATTTGCGTCTGCTGCAACAAATCAAATTGGAGACCAAAAGGACAAAAATATACGATCATGTTCAGAGTATGTGTGGAATTAAGATTATTATAACAGTGACACATATCATATACAGAGTATTGCAATGCCGTGGTCATAATCATACCCCAAGTTAAAAAAATAAGCCAATGGCTTTCATATTCTAGCAATATGTCATGGTTCAAACATCATGTAACAATGAGAGGAAAACAACTATGACAGGGCCTACTCATATTCTACCGTAGCACTTACTACTGTTCTCATATCAACTCTAAGAAATAGCATGCGTTGTTATAAAAAATCTTGGAAATGAGAGTAACATATAGAAATCATGAGGTTATACTCATAATATCTATTCTAACAATCATTAGATGCCAATTGTTCTCATATCAACTCTAACAATAACATGTGTGGTCATAAAAATCTAGAAAATGAGAGGAACATATAGCAATGATGTGGTTATAGACATACTTGTAACAATCAACAGGCAGTCGTATTCATCAGGTAAAGATGAGATGAGATAGAACAATTACACGACGATAGATTCCACCGGTATAGGCAGCCAATTTGTGCATCGACCGCGTAAACGATGCCATCGTGCACTATAGCATCAGACAGAAATGTTGCCTCAACAGGATTGACGATGAGCCATAACCATGTATGGCGACCGGATTCCAGATAGACTAATCCCATGTTGAACAAGGCAATGAGCTTGTAATCCATGTAGTCTTCTGATGGTGTGGGCACTTCGCAGATTACAACCTTCAGCAAACAGAGGTCGAGCCAAAAGCTCGACGCGTCTCGTGCATAGTACGCAGGAGTGTCCGGCAGGCCGTGAGGCTCGATGGCGGTGGTATCCAATGCTGGAAGGGTGATCTCTCGCTGGGTGTAGATATCCACGAGATGCCATGGACTACTGGATTGGTGTATGAGCACGATCCAGTTGGCCTTCATGCTCGCCCAGTAGTGGTCGCGCATGAAGGACAGGTGGACGGGTAGTGGTAGCATATCAAGGGGCACCACGGCAACCTCCGTAGGATTGTCTAGTCCATGTCTGGGCCACCTGCGAGGATCGGGCATCAGCAAGCAGGGTGTCTTGAAAAGGGCCGGCCGGTTGCAGATGAGTAGATGGTACAAAGACACCGAGCATGCGGCTAGACAGACGGTGTTGAGCAGGTCCATATGATTACAGATCTGCTTCAAGAGAACATCGGGGAGGGAATTCCAATCGCGGCTCTGGGTGTCAGTCGATTCTGCCATATGGTTTTTTGGGCGCTGAGTGATTGAGGTTTTCGGTGCCTGCGAGCCAGCGGGGATGTGGATTCAGGCGGGCGAGCGAAGAAGATGGCGTGTGTGGCCGAGCAGTGAGCGGGGGGATATGGTACACGCAAGCTACCAAGGAAGATGGCATGGGAGGGCGAGCTGTGAGCGGGGGAAAATGGTGTGCGGCCGACGATGGGGAAGAGAGGAGGAAGAAGAGAGAAATACGGGGAAGAAAGTGCATTAAATCTCAATTCTACTAGTACTACAACCAGGATATACCATCCTTCGGAGTGTAAATAGTTGCGCCGATGACATGTGGGTCTATCTCAAGAGGGCTCATTGTCGGATTTCGGGTTCCGGCAGACCCTTGAGGTTCGAACACTGGGGTGCGCGCGGAGATCTCTCCCCTACCGATCTACGTCCAATCTCCTCGTGTGATCTAAGCTGGAAACAACGAACAACACAAGGGACACAAGGTTTATACTGGTTCGGGCCACCGTTGTGGTGTAATACCCTACTCTAGTGTGTGGTGTGGTGGATTGCCCCAGGGGCTGATGAGGAATAGTACAAGGGAAGAACAACCTCGCGAGAGGTGTTCTTGAGCTGGTGCGATGAACTGCTTGGGTGAGTTCAATCGCCTCTCTCTCTCTCTATCTCTCTTTTTCGGTCCCTCCTTGTCCGTCCTCCACTCTGTGGTGGCTAGCTCTATTTATAGAGGCCCTGGGCCTCTCCCCAAATAATGAGCGGGAAGGGCGCCAACAATTGGCCATTTTGAAGGGGAACATCTAGTACAAGTTATCCTGACCAAAGGTGGTCTTCGGCTGCCAAAAGCACTAGTGATGACGCCGTCTTGGGCTCCATGGTGACCTCTGTCCTGCTGCTCTGCTGGTCTTGGTCTCGTTACACCAGAATGGTAACCTTTGCTCGATGCCTTGGCCTGTGCTTGCCCCCTTTGCACCAAAGGGGAAACAAGAACACTGCGTAGGCAGGCGCCCGCCTGACGCCCGCCTGGTCTCGATCGGCATGGCTTGCATCATGGGCTCCTCGCGAGGTGCCCCTGCTTTGATCTCTCCGCCTCCTCGAGAGCCTGCCTGATGAGGCTGCCTCTGAGGAAGCTTCCAGTCGTCCGCCCCGCGGGGCTTGGCCCCTCGCGAGGGTCTTGAACTTGAGCTGATGGGGATGGGCCGCGCTAGGGCCCCACTTGAGCCATGCCGCAGGCCGCAGGCAGGCAAGTCTGGGGACCCCCGTTCCCAGGATGCTGACAGTAGCCCCCGGGCCCAAGGCGCGCTCAGGCTCGGCCTAGCAGGGAATCGGAGGGGCGAGTGTGAAGCGCCGCGGGCCCTAATAGCCTGCGGCCTTGGGCGCCGCGTGGCGACTGATTGGACGTGGGCGTGTGCACTTCCCCATGATGCCTCGGCGACCGCATGACTTGGCAAGTCCCTGCATGCAGAGAAATCCGGTCATGATTACCTGCGATCGTGGTGCTCGGAGGTTGGCCTCCTCCGGCTATAAGTACGGGGCTGCGTGAGCCCCTTCAGCCCAGCCCTTCTTGCTGCTCCTTTTCTTCTTCTTGGCTGCTCGCCGCTCCCATGGCTCCAAAGAGATTCTTGGCCGCGGAGAAAGGAAAGGCCCCCCAGGCTGAGCCTGACTCCCCCCCCCACCCGGCCAAGCACGGCCGAGGCCGCCCTCGCAAGTATTCCACGGTCCCCGTAGTGGCTTCCCGCGGCCATGGAGGCGGTTCCCTGCGCGGTGGTGAGCGCCTGGCCGCCGATGGGGGGCACGCCGTGGCTGTGCGCCCCCTAGGCCACACTTTCGCTCTGCGGAGGTGCTGCCGGAGTTCGTCGTGTGGTCAGCGGACCTAACGAGCACCCGGCTCCAGCTCCCCTGTTTCTTCATAGGTGATCTGCGGCCAGCGCCCGGTGCGGCTTCTGGCTCCAGGCAGACGGCTTCTGCAGCAGGGCCTCCTGGGCTTCGCTGGAGGTCTCTGTTTCTGGGAATGGGGCCCTGACCCGCGGCTGGCAAACGTTTGCACGCGCGTGCGGCCTGGGCCGGTGGTGCACCCTGCACTTCAAGTTCGATGGCGACGCACCCCTCTATGTGAGGGTGTTCGGGGAAGACGGTCGCCATGCTGGGTGTTGCCCCGAAGACGACGACCGCGGCCGCCTGCCCAGCCCCGGTACTGACTAGAATGAAGATGGCGACGGGCTTACAGGCGGCGGTGCTCGGGGTTCGCTGAGCTTCGGCGACTCCCTCTCAGGCAGCAGCTCCTCCATCCGTGGCCGCGACCAGCCCCCGCGCCGTCACGCCCGCCTGGGTGAAGATAGCAGGTCAGCTCGTCATCACGCCCCGGCGAAGCGAGAGGAGGGATCCACTTGAGCCCCAGGTGCAGCTCGAACCTTTGATGTGGGTTGGTGCATGACGAATCGCGCCCATTTTGCTTTCCTTCTTTTCCTGCGCAGAAATAAAAGGTAGTATAGGGCCCCGCGGGGGCGTGTTAGAACTGATGCTGTTAACCATCGTGCTGCTTCCGCTATTTCTGCGCTGTGTTCCCGCGCCGTGCACCCGTGTGCGGGAATTATTTTAGCTCGGTGGGGCTTGACGTGGTCCTCGCCTCCCGAGGCCATGGCCTCGCCGTGCGCTTTGTGTCCTGCAAGGATCAGTAGGAGGGGTAACTTTCGATCTAGGTTGTGGGGGCGATCGGCCCAGGTCCTGCGCTCGTGCCGCGATGCCCGTGAGGCCCAGACTAGGAGGAGTGCTCCTGCAGAGGACTCGGATAGGAAAGCTCCAAACTATCGGGGCAGAAAAACACTCGCGAGGGCGCCCATGAACCTCCCTCGCGAGACTTGTGCGAGAGAAAACAAGGCAAGCGAGCGAGAAAGACAAAGAGTCGCAAGTCAGGAACTTCAACAGCTTCAATAAAACTTCAAACGGGAATAACTAAGCCAACTGCAGAAAGCAAATGAAAAAGCCGCGTCCGGCACCTATTCTAGTCTTCGACATCTTCTCACCAGTGCGGAGCTAGGTGCTGCCACTGGGCGTGGGCGGGAGCCCCGGAGGCCCAAGGGCGGCACTCCGGAGACTCCGGGTCATGTACAGCCCCACTCATTATTACGTGAGAGTGTCACGGGCGGCGAGCTTCACAGGCATTGGCCTTCATAACAGGCACCGGGCCTTTCCCAAAACGCGGCAACTTCACAGGCATTTGCCTTCTTCACAGGCATCGGGCCTTCCCAAAAATGCGGCAGCTTCACAGGCATTTGCCTTCTTCACAGGCATCGGGCCTTTCCCAAAACGCAGCAGCTTCACAGGCATTTGCCTTCTTCACAGGCACCGGGCCTTTCCTAAAACGCGGCAGCTTCACAGGCATTTGCCTTCTTCACAGGCACCGGGCCTTTCCCAAAAAGGCATTTGGCTTCTTCATAGGCACCGGGCCTTTCCTAGGCGCTAGGCCTCGCTCAGGGATAGAACCTCCGGAGATGTTGAATGTTCCACGCGTTCTGGATGGGTACCCCCTCCGTGGTCTCCAAGTGCGCGGAGCCAGGCCTGGAGACATGAACAACCTTGAATGGGCCCTCCCACATGGGAGAGAGCTTGTGCAGCCCCTCCCTGGAGAGAACCCGTCTGAGTACGAGATCCCCTACTTCAAGAGTTCTGGGGCGGATGTTGCGGCAGTGGTTTCATCGCAGCGCCTATTGATACCTTGCCGCTCGCAGCGCGGCTTCTCGCCGGTGTTCCTCCCCCAGCACGATATCCGTCCCCCGCATGGCGTCCTGCCGCGCCTCGTCGAACGCCAGGACCCGTGCGGAGCGATGCCTGACCTCGTGAGGGAGAACAGCCTCTGCTCTATAGATGACGAAGAACGGGGTCTCGCCAGTCGGCTTGGTCGCAGTTGTGAGGATCGACCACAACACAGACTGGAGCTCGTCGTACCAGCCCCTGCCACAGGCCTCCAGCTTCTTCTTGAAGGTCCTGGCTTTGAGGCCCCTTAGGACCTCCGCGCTGGCTCGCTCGGCCTGGCCGTTGCTCCGGGGGTGTGCTGCCGAAGCGTAGCATATCTGCGTTCCAAGGTTAGCACAGTATGTTTTGAAGAGATTACTGGTGAACTGCGAACCGTTGTCGGTGATGATGCGGTTGGGCACCCCAAATCGGCTCACGAGGCCCTTGATGAATTTGACTGCAGAGCCTGCCAGGATTGTGCGGACGGCTTCCACCTCAGCCCACTTGGTGAACTTGTCCACACCGACGTAGAGGTAGCGATAGCTCCCTGGCGCCCAAGGAAACGGGCCCAGAATGTCCAACCCCCAAACTGCGAACGGCCATGAGAGGGGTATAGTCTGTAGACCCCCGCAGGCTGATGGATCTGCTTAGCGTGAAACTGGCAGGCCCTCGCAAGCCTTCACCAGCTCAACGGCGTCGTTGAGCGCTATGGGCCAGTAGAATCCACTACGGAACACCTTGCCGATGAGGGTTCGCGATGACGAGTGGTGCCCGCAGTCTCCGCTGTGTATATCCGCCAGTAGCTCCTTCCCTTGCTCTCGGGAGATGCAACGTAGGGACACGTCATTTGGTCGCTTCCTGTAGAGCTCTCCATCCTTGATGCAATAAGCTGTGGCCTGCCGTGCCACACGCTCCGCTTCCTCCTCATTCTCCGGCAGAGCACCTTGCATCAGGTAGTTCTTAAGCTCCGGGATCCAACACCCTTCCTGAGGCTCTAACTCCAGGAGCAGGCGTGCCCCTGAGGCCGGGCCGCAGACCGGGGCTCCTGATGCAGGCGGCTGAGGGAGCTCCTCCCTTGGCTGCGCCATGCTCGACAGTGACGGCACCGTCGAGGGTTTGAAGAGCCGCTCCTCAAAGACACCGGGCTCCTGAGGCAGCCGCCTAGATGCCCTCTTGGCAATGTCATCAGCCTCCTAATTGGTGCCACGAGGCACATGCTGCAACTCCAGCCCCCAGAACTGTTTCTCCATCTTGCGAACCTCAGCGAGGTAGGCTTCCATGTGCTCGTCCTTTGGCTCGTATATCTTGTTGGAGAAGTTGACGAGGAGCTGTGAATCGCCCTTGATGATGAGGCGCTTTACCCCTAAGGCGATTGCGGCCTTCAAGCCTGCTATTAGGCCTTCGTACTCCGCTATGTTGTTGGAGACCTTTTCTCCATACTGGAAGCAGAGTTGTACAGCATAGTAGAGTTTGTCCTGGGTAGGGGATACAAGCACTGCGCCAGGTTCCGCACCGTGTCGGGAGAACGCCCCATCGAAGTACATGACCCAGCCGTCTGGTGCTTCACTTCCCGGGGAAAGTGATCGATCTTCGCCTGCCTCGAGACCCGGCGCTTCTGCCCATTCTGCCACGAAATCCGCAAGTGCAGCTCCCTTGATGACTCTGGTCGTACTGAATTCTAGCTGAAATGCCTGTAGCTCAATGTTCCATTCTGCGACCCTCCCAGCTGAGTTGGGGCTCCTGAGTACTCTTTCCAAGGGGTATGCTGAGACGACTTTGATGGGATGGCCTTGGAAGTAGTGGCGCAGCTTGCATGAGGCCACTAGTAGCGCGAGGAGGAGTTTTTGAGGCATGGGCTACCGTTCCCTTGCGTCCCGTAGCACCATGCTGACGAAGTACACGGGATGCTCGACGAGGTTGAGGGTGCTGGCACAGTTTGCATCCTCTAGAGGTCGAGGCGTCTCTTGAGACGACGGAGCCCCCATTGCTTGGTCGCCTAAAGAGGCCTCTCCTGCTTCGGGTGCGCTCTCCTGCTGCGGTTGTTCCTTTCCGGCTGTGGTTGTGGCCCTTGCGAGGCCCTCCCGGCTCTGCTTTGATTTAGTTCGGACGGTCAATGCGGCCTTGCCACAGCGCTCCACCCTAACCGCCACCAGGGCTGCACTAGCGGAGTAGGGGGTGGCCGCAAGGTAGAGCACTAGGGGTTCCCGAGGACGCGGAGCTACCATCACTGGTGGGCTAGTAAGGTACCTCTTGAGGTCTTGGAATGCCTTGTCAGCCTCTTCAGTCCATTCGAAGGGGCCCTTTTTCTTCCTTAGCTTGAAGAAGGACAGCGCTCGTTCCCCAAGTTGGAGATGAAGCGCCCCAACACAGTTACACGCCCGGTGAGCTTCTGCATTTCTCTGAGGGTCCTGGTGACGGCCACTTGGCAGATGGTGGGGGTGCACAGCATCGGGAGCGCGCCCGAACCGATAGGGTTGAAGGGGTGGTCCTCCGAGCCAAAGGTTAGATCGGCCTCGGGCGCCACCTAGCCCGGGGGGGGGCTTCTCGGCGCTTGGAGGCAGTGCTGATCCAGCAGGTGAACGGCTTGACATGATGGCTCGAGGGTGGTTCCTGGGAGCCACCAAGGAGAGCTGCGACGACGGGCGGCGCTGGAGTTAGCGATGGTGTGGCGGTGTGGCCCTCCCACCGCATCGAAGGATGCTGGGACGAGGCCTGCTGCTCGTTCCCCGCCGGGCCGGTGGTAGCGTTGGCGGCAGGCGACGGGGAACAATGAGGGCGTCCGCCGACTGGTGCCGTCTATGCGACACGGGTGGCGAGAGCAGCCCGGCGCTCGGCACGAGCCCGGCGAGCATCAGCCATGAACACGACGGAAGATCGCACGCGAACAGCGGAAGAAAGATTCCGGCGCACCCCTACCTGGCACGCCAAATGTTGGATTTTGGGTTCCGGCAGACCCTTGAGGTTTGAACACTAGGGTGCGCGTGGAGATATCTCCCCTATCGATCTACGTCCAATCTCCTCACGTGATCTAAGCTGGAAACAACGAACAACACAAGGGACACAAGGTTTATACTGGTTCGGGCCACCGTTGTCGTGTAATACCCTAATCCAGTGTGTGGTGTGGTGGATTGCCTCAGGGGCTGATGAGGAACGTTACAAGGGAAGAACAGCCTCGCGAGAGGTGTTCTTGAGCTGGTGCGATGAACTGCTTGGGTGAGTTCAATCGCCTCTCTCTCTCTATCTCTCTTTTTCGGTCCCTCTTTGTACGTCCTCCACTCTGTGGTGGCTAGCTCTATTTATAGAGGCCCTGGGCCTCTCCCCAAATAATGAGCGGGAAAGGCGCCAACAATTGGCCATTTTGAAGGGGAACATCTAGTACAAGTTATCCTGACCAAAGCTGGTCTTCGGCTGCCAAAAGCACTGGTGATGACTGTGGGGGATCGTAGCAGAAATTTAAAATTTTCTACGCATCACCAAGATCAATCTATGGAGTAATCTAGCAATGAGGGGAAGGAGAGTGCATCTACATACCCTTGTAGATCGCTAAGCGGAAGCGTTCAAGTGAACGGGGTTGATGGAGTCGTACTCGTCGTGATCCAAATCACCGATGATCCTAGCGCCGAACGGACGACACCTCCGCGTTCAACACACGTACGATTGGGAGACGTCTCCTCCTTCTTGATCCAGCAAGGTGAGAGGAGAAGTTGAGGGAAGACTCCGACAGCACGACGGCGTGGTGGTGATGGAGCTCGTGGTTCTCCGGCAGGGCTTCGCCAAGCACAACGGAGGAGGATGAGGTGTTGAAGGAGGAAGAGGGCTGCGCCAGGGGAAGGGTGCGGCTGCCCTCTCTATCCCTCACTATATATAGGGGGAAGGGAGGAGGGGGAGGCGCCCTAGGGTTCCCTAGGGGAGGGGCGGCGGCCACAGGGGAAACCCTAGATGGGTTTGGGCGCCCTCACCCCCTAGGAAACTTGCCCCCCAAGCCGGGAGGGGCGGCTGCCCTAGGGGTGGCGCCCCCATCTCTCCTAGTTACATGAGATGGGGTGGGAAGGGCGCTCAGCCCCTTAGTGGGCTGATGTGCCCTCTCCCCTTGGCCCATAAGGACCCCAACGCTTGCCGGGGCCTCCAAAACCCCTTTCTGACACGCTGGTCATCACCTGGTACACCCGGAACAATTCCGGACTCCAATACCCTTCGTCCAATATACCGATCTTCACCTCCGGACCAGTCCGGAACTCCTCTTCATGTCCGGGATCTCATCCGGGACTCCGAACAACCTTCGGTAACCACATACTATTTCCCATGACAACTCTAGCGTCACCAAACCTTAAGTGTGTAGACCCTACGGGTTCGGGAACCATGCAGACATGACCGAGACAACTCTTTGGCCAATAACCAACAGCGGGATCTGGATACCCATGTTGGCTCCCACATGTTCCACGATGATCTCATCGGATGAACCACGATGTCGAGGATTCAATCAATCCTGTATACAATTCCCTTTGTCCAGCGGTATTGTACTTGCCCGAGATTCGATCATCGGTATCCCAATACCTTGTTCAATCTCATTACCGGCAAGTCTCTTTACTCGTTCCGTAACACATCATCCCGTGATCAACTCCTTGGTCACATTGTGCACATTATGATGATGTCCTACCGAGTGGGCCCAGAGATACCTCTCCGTTACACAGAGTGAGAAATCCCAGTCTCGATTCGTGCCAACCCAACAGACACTTTCGGAGATACCTGTAGTGTACCTTTATAGCCACCCAGTTACGTTGTGACGTTTGGCACACCCAAAGCACTCCTACGGTATCCGGGAGTTGCACAATCTCATGGTCTAAGGAAATGATACTTGACATTAGAAAAGCTTTAGCATACGAACTACACGATCTTGTGCTAGGCTTAGGATTGGGTCTTGTCCATCACATCATTCTCCTAATGATGTGATCCCGTTATCAACGACATCCAATGTCCATGGTCAGGAAACCGTAACCATCTATTGATCAACGAGCTAGTCAACTAGAGGCTTACTACGGACATGGTGTTGTCTATTTATCCACACATGTATCTGAGTTTCCTATCAATACAATTCTAGCATGGATAATAAACGATTATCATGAACAATGAAATATAATATAATAATAACCAATTTATTATTGCCTCTAGGGCATATTTCCAACAGTCTCCCACTTGCACTAGAGTCAATAATCTAGTTCACATCGCCATGAGATTAACACTCACAGGTCACAATGCCATGTGACCAACATCCAAGAGTCTACTAGACTCAATGATCTAGTTCACATCACTATGTGATAAACACTCAAAGAGTTCTGGGTTTGATCATGTTATGCTTGTGAGAGAGGTTGTAGTCAACGGGTCTTTCCATATTCAGATCCCTATGTATTTCGCAAAACTTTATGTCATATCGTAGATGCTGCTACCACGTTCCACTTGGAGCTATTCCAAGTTGTTGCTCCATTATACGTATCCGGTATCTCTACTCAGAGCTATCCGGATAGGTGTTAAGTTTGCATCGACGTAACTCTTTACGTCTAACTCTTTATCATCTCCATAACCGAGAAACATTTCCTTATTCCTCTAAGGATAATTTTGACTGCTATCTGGTGATCCACTCCTAGATCACCTTTGTACCCTCTTGCCAGACATGCGGCAAGGCACACATCAGGTGCGGTACTTCAGCATGGCATACCGTATAGAGCCTATGACAAAAGCATAGGGGACGACCTTCGTCCTTCCTCTTTCTTCTGCCGTGGTCAATCTTTGAGTCTTACTCAACTTCACACCTTACAACTCAGGTAAGAACCCCTTCTTTGACTGAACTATTTTGAACTCCTTCAAAAACATCTCAAGGTGTGTGTTCTTTGAAAGTATCATCACGCGTCTTGATCTATCTCTATAGATCTTGATGCCCAATATGTAAGCAGCTTTATCTAGGTCTCCCTTTGAAAAACACTCTTCAAACAACCATTTATGCTTTCCAGAAATTCTACATCATTTCAAATCAACAATATGTCATCCACATATACTTATCAAAAATGTTGTAGTGCTCCCACTCACTTTCTTGTAAATACAAGTTTCTAGCAAACATTGTATAAACCTAAAAGCTTTGATCACTCCATCAAAACATATATTCCGATTCCGAGATGCTTGCTCTAGTCCATAGAAGGATTGCTGGAGCCAGCATACCTTTTAGCATCCTTAGGATCGACAAAACCTTTTATTGTATCACATACAACTTTTCTTATGAAAACTTGGTAAGAAAACTTGTTTTGACATCCATCTGTAAGATTTCATAATCGAAAAATACAGCTAATGCTAACATGATTCTAATGGACTTAAGCATCGCTACGGGTGAGAAATTCTCATCGTAGTCAACTCCTTGAACTTGTGAAAAGACTCTTTCCCACAAGTCGAGCTTCATAGATGGTAACATTACCGCCCACGTCCGTCTTCTTCTTAAATATCCATTTATCTCAATGGCTTGCCGATCATCGGGCAAGTCCACCAAAGTCCAAACTTTGTTCTGATATATGGATCCTATCTTGGATTTGATGGCTTCTAACCATTTGTCAGAATATGGGCCCACCATCGCTTCTCCATAGCTCGTAGGTTCATTGTTGTCTAACAACATGATATCTAAGACAGGATTACCGTACCACTCAGGAGTAGTACATATCCTTGTCGACCTATGAGGTTCGATAGCATCTTGATCCGAAGCTTCATGATCACTATCATTAACTTCCTCTTCAACAGACGTAGGCGCCACAGAAAACATTTTTCTGTGTTGCATCACTCTCTGGTTGAAACAAAGGTTCGACAACCTCATCAAGTTCTATCTTCCTCCCACTCAATTCTTTCGAGAGAAACTCCTTCTCGAGAAAGGACCCGTTCTTAGCGACAAACAATTTGCCCTCGGATCTGAGATAGAAGGTATACCCAACTGTCACCTTGGGTATCCTATGAAGATGTGTTTGTCCGCTTTGGGTTCGAGCTTCTCCGGCTGAAGCCCTAAGCATCGCATCCCCAAACATTAAGAAACGACAACTTTGGTTTCTTGCCAAACCAATGTTCATATGACGTCGTCTCAACGGACTTAGATGGTGTCCTATCTAAAGTGAATGCAGCTGTCTCTAACGCATAACCTAAAAGTGAAAACGGTAGATTGGTAAGAGACATCATAGATCGCACCATATCTCATAGGGTTCGATTACGACGTCCGGACACACCATTACCTTGTGGTGTTGCAGGTGGCTTCAACTGTGAAACAATTCCACAATGTCTTAAGTGATTGCCAAACTCATAACTCAGAAAATCCCCTTTTGATCAGATCGTAGGAACATGATCTTATTGTTATGATGATTCTTAACTTCACTCTGAAATCGCTTGAACTTTTCAAACGTTTCAGACTTGTGCTTCATTAAGTAGATATACCTATATCTACCCAAATCGTCAGTGAAGATTAGAAAATAGCGATATCCACCGCACGCTTCAATTCTCATTGGATCACACGCATCAGCATGCATGATTTCCAACAAGTCACTTGCCCATTTCATTGTACCTGAAAAACGGGGTCTTTAGTCATCCTGCCTATGAGGCATGGCTCGCATGTGTCAAGTGATTCAAAATCAAGTGACTCCAAACATCCATCGACATGGAGTTTCTTCATGCATCTTACGCCAATATGACCTAAGCGGCAGTGCCACAAGAAAGTGGTACTATCATTATTAACTCTACATCTTTTGGTGTGAACATGTGTATTACCACGACCGAGATTCAATGAACCATTCACATAGGGTGCGTGACCATGAAAGGTATCATTCATGTAAACAGAATAACCATTATTCTCTAACTTAAATGAATGAACGTATTGCAATGAACATGATCTAATCATATTCATGCTCAACGTAGACACCTGATAACATTTATCTAGGTTCAATACTAATCCCAAAGGCAGTTGGAGCGTGCGATGGTGATCTCATCAACTTTGGAAACACTTCCAACACACATCATCACCTCGCCCTTAGCCAGTCTCCTTTAGTCCGTAGCTTTTGCTTCAAGTCACCAATAATGGCAACTGAACCGGTATCCAATACCTAGGTGCTACCAGGAGTACTAGTGAGGTACACATTAATAACACGTATATACTTTTGAAGTTGCCAGCCTTCTTATCTACCATGCATTTGGGGTAATTCCGCTACCAGTGACCGTTCCCCTTACAATAGAAGCACTTAGTCTCGGGTTTGGGTTCAACCTTGGGTTCCTTCACTGGAGCGGCAACTGGTTTGCCATCCATGAAGTTTCCCTTCTAGCCCTTGCCCTTCTTGAAACCAGTGGTTTTGTTAAACCATCAACACTTGATGCTCCTTCTTGATTTCTACCTTTTGCGGTCTTAAGCACCGCGAACAGCTCCGGGATCAACTCCATCCCTTGCATGTCATAGTTCATCACGAAGATCTAGTAGCTTAGTGATAGTGGCTAGAGAACTCTATCAATCACTATCTTATCTGGAAGTTTAACTCCCACTTGATTTAAGTGATTGTAGCACCCAGACATTCTGAGCACATGCTCACTAGCTGAGCTATTCTCCTCCATCTTGTTGGCAAAAGAACTTGTCAGAGGTCTCACACCTCTCAACACGGGCATGAGCCTGAAATCCCAATTTCAGCTCTTGGAACATCTCATATGTTCTATGGCGTTCAAAACGTCATTGGAATCCCGATTCTAAGCCGTAAAGTATGGTGCACTAAACTATCAAGTAGTCATCAGGACGTGTCTGTCAGGTGTTCACAACATCCACAGACGATGTTGTAGGGGTTTGCACATCGAGCGGTGCATCAAAGACGTAAGCCTTCTGTGTAGCAGTGAGGACACTCCTCGGACTACGGACCTAGTCCGCATCATTGCTTACAATATCTTTCAACTTAATCTTTCTCTAGGAACGTATTGAAACAGGGAGCTACAACGTGAGCTATTTATCTACAACATATTTGCGAAGACAATTTAGACTATGTTCATGATAATTGAGTTCATCTAATCAAATTATTTAATGAACTCCCACTCAGATAGACATCCCTCTAGTCATCTAAGTGAAACATGATCCGAATCGACTAGGCCGTGTCCGATCATCACGTGAGACGGACTAGTCATCAACGGTGAACATCTCATGTTGATCGTATCTTCTATACGACTCATGTTCGACCTTTCGGTCTTCCGTGTTCCGAGGCCATGTCTGTACATGCTAGGCTCGTCAAGTCAACCTAAGTGTATTGCGTGTGTAAATCTGGCTTACACCCGATGTATTCGAACGTTAGAATCTATCACACCCGATCATCACGTGGTGCTTCGAAACGACGAACCTTCGCAACGGTGCATAGTTAGGGGGAACACTTTTCTTGAAATTTTAGTGAGGGATCATCTTATTTAAGCTACCGTCGTTCTAAGCAAATAAGATGTAAAACATGATAAACATCACATGCAATCAAATAGTGACATGATATGGCCAATATCATTTTGCTCCTTTTGATCTCCATCTTCGGGGCTCCATGATCATCGTTGTCACCGGCATGACACCATGAGCTCCATCATCATGATCTCCATCATCGTGTCTTCTTGAAGTTGTCTCGTCATCTATTACTTCTACTACTATGGCTAACACTTTAGCAATGAAGTAAAGTAATTACATGATGTTTATGTTGACACACAAGTCATAAATAAATTAAGACAACTCCTATGGCTCCTGCCGGTTGTCATACTCATCGACATGCAAGTCGTGATTCCTATTACAAGAACATGATCAATCTCATACATCACATATATCATTCATCACATCCTTTTGGCCATATCACATCACAAGGCATATGCTGCAAAAACAAGTTAGACGTCCTCTAATTGTTGTTGCAAGTTTTTACGTGGCTGCTATAGGTTTCTAGCAAGAACGTTTCTTACCTACGCAAAACCACAACGTGATATGCCAATTTCTATTTACCCTTCATAAGGACCCTTTTCATCGAATCCGATCCGACTAAAGTGGGAGAGACAGACACCCGCTAGCCACCTTATGCAACTAGTGCATGTCAGTCGGTGGAACCAGTCTCACGTAAGAGTACGTGTAAGGTCGGTCCGGGCCGCTTCATCCCACGATGCCGCCGAATCAAGATAAGACTAGTAACGGCAAGCAAATTGACAAATCGACGCCCACAACTACTTGTGTTCTACTCGTGCATAGAAACTACGCATAGACCTAGCTCATGATGCCACTGTTGGGGATCGTAGCAGAAATTTAAAATTTTCTACGCATCACCAAGATCAATCTATGGAGTAATCTAGCAACGAGGGGAAGGAGAGTGCATCTACATGCCCTTGTAGATCGCTAAGCGGAAGCATTCAAGTGAACGGGGTTGATGGAGTCGTACTCGTCGTGATCCAAATCATTGATGATCCTAGCGCCGAACGGACGGCACCTCTGCGTTCAACACACGTACGGTTGGGAGACGTCTCCTCCTTCTTGATCCAGCAAGGTGAGAGGAGAAGTTGAGGGAAGACTCCGACAGCACGACGGCGCGGTGGTGATGGAGCTCATGGTTCTCCGGCAGGGCTTCGCCAAGCACAACGGAGGAGGATGAGGTGTTGAAGGAGGAAGAGGGCTGCGCCAGGGGAAGGGTGCGGCTGCCCTCTCTCTCCCTCACTATATATAGGGGGAAGGGAGGAGGGGGAGGCGCCCTAGGGTTCCCTAGGGGAGGGGCGGCGGCCATAGGGGAAACCCTAGATGGGTTTGGGCGCCCCCATCCCCTAGGAAACTTGCCCCCCAAGCCGGGAGGAGCGGCTGCCCTAGGGGTGGCGCCCCCACCTCTCCTGGTTACGTGAGATGGGGTGGGAGGGGCGCTCAGCCCCTTAGTGGGATGATGTGCCCTCTCCCCTTGGCCCATAAGGCCCCCAACGCTTGCCGGGGCCTCCGAAACCCCTTTCGGACACGCTGGTCATCACCTGGTACACCCGGAACAATTCCGGACTCCAATACCCTTCGTCCAATATACCGATCTTCACCTCCGGATCATTCCGGAGCTCCTCGTCATGTCCGGGATCTCATCCAGGACTCCGAACAACCTTCGGTAACCATATACTATTTCCCATGACAACTCTAGCGTCACCGAACCTTAAGTGTGTAGACCCTACGGGTTCGGGAACCATGCAGACATGACCGAGACAACTCTTTGGCCAATAACCAACAGCGGGATCTGGATACCCATGTTGGCTCCCACATGTTCCACGATGATCTCATCGGATGAACCACGATGTCGAGGATTCAATCAATCCCGTATACAATTCCCTTTGTCCAGCGGTATTGTACTTGCCCGAGATTCGATCATCGGTATCCCGATACCTTGTTCAATCTCGTTACCGGCAAGTCTCTTTACTCGTTCCGTAACACATCATCCCGTGATCAACTCCTTGGTCACATTGTGCACATTATGATGATGTCCTACCGAGTGGGCCCAGAGATACCTCTCCGTTACACGGAGTGACAAATCCCAGTCTCGATTCGTGCCAACCCAACAGACACTTTCGGAGATACCTGTAGTGTACCTTTATAGCCACCCAGTTACGTTGTGACGTTTGGCACACCCAAAGCACTCCTACGGTATCCGGGAGTTGCACAATCTCATGGTCTAAGGAAATGATACTTGACATTAGAAAAGCTTTAGCATACGAACTACACGATCTTGTGCTAGGCTTAGGATTGGGTCTTGTCCATCACATCATTCTCCTAATGATGTGATCCCGTTATCAACGACATCCAATGTCCATGGTCAGGAAACCGTAACCATCTATTGATCAACGAGCTAGTCAACTAGAGGCTTACTAGGGACATGGTGTTGTCTATGTATCCACACATGTATCTGAGTTTCCTATCAATACAATTCTAGCATGGATAATAAACGATTATCATGAGCAATGAAATATAATATAATAATAACCAATTTATTATTGCCTCTAGGGCATATTTCCAACAGTCTCCCACTTGGACTAGAGTCAATAATCTAGTTCACATCGCCATGTGATTAACACTCACAGGTCACATCGCCATGTGACCAACATCCAAGAGTCTACTAGACTCAATGATCTAGTTCACATCACTATGTGATAAACACTCAAAGAGTTCTGGGTTTGATCATGTTATGCTTGTGAGAGAGGTTGTAGTCAACGGGTCTTGCCATATTCAGATCCCTATGTATTTCGCAAAACTTTATGTCATATTGTAGATGCTGCTACCACGTTCCACTTGGAGCTATTCCAAATTGTTGCTCCATTATACGTATCCGGTATCTCTACTCAGAGCTATCCGGATAGGTGTTAAGCTTGCATCGATGTAACTCTTTACGTCGAACTCTTTATCACCTCCATAACCGAGAAACATTTCCTTATTCCTCTAAGGATAATTTTGACCGCTATCTGGTGATCCACTCCTAGATCACCTTTGTACCCTCTTGCCAGACATGTGGCAAGGCACACATCAGGTGCGGTACTTCAGCATGGCATACCGTATAGAGCCTATGACAAAAGCATAGGGGACGACCTTCGTCCTTCCTCTTTCTTCTGCCGTGGTCAATCTTCGAGTCTTACTCAACTTCACACCTTACAACTCAGGTAAGAACCCCTTCTTTGACTGATCTATTTTGAACTCCTTCAAAAACATGTCAAGGTGTGCGTTCTTTGAAAGTATCATCAGGCGTCTTGATCTATCTCTATAGATCTTGATGCCCAATATGTAAGCAGCTTTATCCAGGTCTTCCTTTGAAAAACACTCTTCAAACAACCGTTTATGCTTTCCAGAAATTCTACATTATTTCGAATCAACAATATGTCATCCACATATACTTATCAGAAATGTTGTAGTGCTCCCACTCACTTTCTTGTAAATACAAGTTTCTAGCAAACATTGTATAAACCTAAAAGCTTTGATCACTCCATCAAAACATATATTCCGATTCCGAGATGCTTGCTCTAGTCCATAGAAGGATTGCTGGAGCCAGCATACCTTTTAGCATCCTTAGGATCGACAAAACCTTTTATTGTATCACATACAACTTTTCTTATGAAAACTTGGTAAGAAAACTTGTTTTGACATCCATCTGTAAGATTTCATAATCGAAAAATACAGCTAATGCTAACATGATTCGACGGACTTAAGCATCGCTACGGGTGAGAAATTCTCATCGTAGTCAACTCCTTGAACTTGTGAAAAGACTCTTTCCCACAAGTCGAGCTTCATAGACGGTAACATTACCGCCCACGTCCGTCTTCTTCTTAAAGATCCATTTATCTCAATGGCTTGCCGATCATCGGGCAAGTCCACCAAAGTCCATACTTTGTTCTGATATATGGATCCTATCTCGGATTTCATGGCTTCTAACCATTTGTCAGAATATGGGCCCACCATCGCTTCTCCATAGCTCGTAGGTTCATTGTTGTCTAACAACATGATATCTAAGACAGGATTACCGTACCACTCAGGAGTAGTACATATCCTTGTCGACCTATGAGGTTCGATAGCATCTTGATCCGAAGCTTCATGATCACTATCATTAACTTCCTCTTCAACAGACGTAGGCGCCACAGAAAACATTTTTCTGTGTTGCATCACTCTCTGGTTGAAACAAAGGTTCGACAACCTCATCAAGTTCTATCTTCCTCCCACTCAATTCTTTCGAGAGAAACTCCTTCTCGAGAAAGGACCCGTTCTTGGCGATAAACAATTTGCCCTCAGATCTGAGATAGAAGGTATACCCAACTGTCACCCTTGGGTATCCTATGAAGATGTGTTTGTCCGCTTTGGGTTCGAGCTTCTCCGGCTGAAGCCCTAAGCATCGCATCCCCAAACATTAAGAAACGACAACTTTGGTTTCTTGCCAAACCAATGTTCATATGACGTCGTCTCAACGGACTTAGATGGTGTCCTATCTAAAGTGAATGCAGCTGTCTCTAACGCATAACCTAAAAGTGAAAACGGTAGATTGGTAAGAGACATCATAGATCGCACCATATCTCATAGGGTTCGATTACGACGTCCGGACAGACCATTACCTTGTGGTGTTGCAGGTGGCTTCAACTGTGAAACAATTCCACAATGTCTTAAGTGATTGCCAAACTCATAACTCAGAAAATCCCCTTTTGATCAGATCGTAGGAACATGATCTTATTGTTATGATGATTCTTAACTTCACTCTGAAATCGCTTGAACTTTTCAAACGTTTCAGACTTGTGCTTCATTAAGTAGTTATACCTATATCTACCCAAATCGTCAGTGAAGATGAGAAAATAGCGATATCCACCGCACGCTTCAATTCTCATTGGATCACACGCATCAGCATGCATGATTTCCAACAAGTCACTTGCCCATTTCATTGTACCTGAAAAACGGGGTCTTTAGTCATCCTGCCTATGAGGCATGGCTCGCATGTGTCAAGTGATTCAAAATCAAGTGACTCCAAAAATCCATCGACATGGAGTTTCTTCATGCATCTTACGCCAATATGACCTAAGCGGTAGTGCCACAAGAAAGTGGTACTATCATTATTAACTCTACATCTTTTGGCGTGAACATGTGTATTACCACGACCGAGATTCAATGAACCATTCACATAGGGTGCATGACCATGAAAGGTATCATTCATGTAAACAGAATAACCATTATTCTCTAACTTAAATGAATGAACGTATTGCAATGAACATGATCTAATCATATTCATGCTCAACGTAGACACCTGATAACATTTATCTAGGTTCAATACTAATCCCAAAGGCAGTTGGAGCGTGCGATGGTGATCTCATCAACTTTGGAAACACTTCCAACACACATCATCACCTCGCCCTTAGCCAGTCTCCTTTTAGTCCGTAGCTTTTGCTTCAAGTCACCAATAATAGCAACTGAACCGGTATCCAATACCCAGGTGCTACCAGGAGTACTAGTGAGGTACACATTAATAACACGTATATACTTTGAAGTTGCCAACCTTCTTATCTACCATGTATTTGGGGTAATTCCGCTACCAGTGACCGTTCCCCTTACAATAGAAGCATTTAGTCTCGGTTTTGGGTTCAACCTTGGGTTCCTTCACTGGAGTGGCAACTGGGTTGCCATCCATGAAGTTTCCCTTCTAGTCCTTGCCCTTCTTGAAACCAGTGGTCTTGTCAAACCATCAACACTTGATGCTCCTTCTTGATTTCTACCTTTTTGCGGTCTTAAGCACCACGAACAGCTCCGGGATCAACTCCATCCCTTGCATGTCATAGTTCATCACGAAGATCTAGTAGCTTAGTGATAGTGGCTAGAGAACTCTATCAATCACTATCTTATCTGGAAGTTTAACTCCCACTTGATTTAAGTGATTGTAGCACCCAGACATTCTGAGAACATACTCACTAGCTGAGCTATTCTCCTCCATCTTGTTGGCAAAAGAACTTGTCAGAGGTCTCACACCTCTCAACATGGGCATGAGCCTGAAATCCCAATTTCAGCTCTTGGAACATCTCACATGTTCTATGGCATTCAAAACATCATTGGAATCCCGATTCTAAGCCGTAAAGTATGGTGCACTAAACTATCAAGTAGTCATCAGGACGTGTCTGTCAGGTGTTCACAACATCCACAGACGATGTTGTAGGGGTTTGCACATCGAGCGGTGCATCAAAGACGTAAGCCTTCTGTGTAGCAGTGAGGACACTCCTCGGACTACGGACCTAGTCCGCATCATTGCTTACAATATCTTTCAACTTAATATTTCTCTAGGAACGTATTGAAACAGGGAGCTACAACGTGAGCTATTTATCTACAACATATTTGCGAAGACAATTTAGACTATGTTCATGATAATTGAGTTCATCTAATCAAATTATTTAATGAACTCCCACTCAGATAGACATCCCTCTAGTCATCTAAGTGAAACATGATCCGAATCGACTAGGCCGTGTCCGATCATCACGTGAGACGGACTAGTCATCAACGGTGAACATCTCTTGTTGATCGTATCTTCTATACGACTCATGTTCGACCTTTCGGTCTTCCATGTTCTGAGGCCATGTCTGTACATGCTAGGCTCGTCAAGTCAACCTAAGTGTATTGCGTGTGTAAATCTGGCTTACACCCGATGTATTCGAACGTTAGAATCTATCACCCCCGATCATCACGTGGTGCTTCGAAACGACGAACCTTCGCAACGGTGCATAGTTAGGGGGAACACTTTTCTTGAAATTTTAGTGAGGGATCATCTTATTTAAGATACCGTCGTTCTAAGCAAATAAGATGTAAAACATGATAAACATCACATGCAATCAAATAGTGACATGATATGGCCAATATCATTTTGCTCCTTTTGATCTCCATCTTCGGGGCTCCATGATCATCGTTGTCACCGGCATGACACCATGAGCTCCATCATCATGATCTCCATCATCGTGTCTTCTTGAAGTTGTCTCGTCATCTATTACTTCTACTACTATGGCTAACACTTTAGCAATGAAGTAAAGTAATTACATGATGTTTATGTTGACACGCAAGTCATAAATAAATTAAGACAACTCCTATGGCTCCTGCCGGTTGTCATACTCATCGACATGGAAGTCTTGATTCCTATTACAAGAACATGATCAATCTCATACATCACATATATCATTCATCACATCCTTTTGGCCATATCACATCACAAGGCATATGCTGCAAAAACAAGTTAGACGTCCTCTAATTGTTGTTGCAAGTTTTTACGTGGTTGCTATAGGTTTCTAGCAAGAACGTTTCTTACCTACGCAAAAACCACAACGTGATATGCCAATTTCTATTTACCCTTCATAAGGACCCTTTTCATCGAATCCGATCCGACTAAAGTGGGAGAGACAGACACCCGCTAGCCACCTTATGCAACTAGTGCATGTCAGTCGGTGGAACCAGTCTCACGTAAGAGTACGTGTAAGGTCGGTCCGGGCCGCTTCATCCCACGATGCCGCCGAATCAAGATAAGACTAGTAACGGCAAGCAAATTGACAAAATCGACGCCCACAACAACTTGTGTTCTACTCGTGCATAGAAACTACGCATAGACCTAGCTCATGATGCCACTGTTGGGGATCGTAGCAGAAATTTAAAATTTTCTACGCATCACCAAGATCAATCTATGGAGTAATCTAGCAACGAGGGGAAGGAGAGTGCATCTACATGCCCTTGTAGATCGCTAAGCGGAAGCATTCAAGTGAACGGGGTTGATGGAGTCGTACTCGTCGTGATCCAAATCATTGATGATCCTAGCGCCGAACGGACGGCACCTCTGCGTTCAACACACGTACGGTTGGGAGACGTCTCCTCCTTCTTGATCCAGCAAGGTGAGAGGAGAAGTTGAGGGAAGACTCCGACAGCACGACGGCGCGGTGGTGATGGAGCTCATGGTTCTCCGGCAGGGCTTCGCCAAGCACAACGGAGGAGGATGAGGTGTTGAAGGAGGAAGAGGGCTGCGCCAGGGGAAGGGTGCGGCTGCCCTCTCTCTCCCTCACTATATATAGGGGGAAGGGAGGAGGGGGAGGCGCCCTAGGGTTCCCTAGGGGAGGGGCGGCGGCCATAGGGGAAACCCTAGATGGGTTTGGGCGCCCCCATCCCCTAGGAAACTTGCCCCCCAAGCCGGGAGGAGCGGCTGCCCTAGGGGTGGCGCCCCCACCTCTCCTGGTTACGTGAGATGGGGTGGGAGGGGCGCTCAGCCCCTTAGTGGGATGATGTGCCCTCTCCCCTTGGCCCATAAGGCCCCCAACGCTTGCCGGGGCCTCCGAAACCCCTTTCGGACACGCTGGTCATCACCTGGTACACCCGGAACAATTCCGGACTCCAATACCCTTCGTCCAATATACCGATCTTCACCTCCGGATCATTCCGGAGCTCCTCGTCATGTCCGGGATCTCATCCAGGACTCCGAACAACCTTCGGTAACCATATACTATTTCCCATGACAACTCTAGCGTCACCGAACCTTAAGTGTGTAGACCCTACGGGTTCGGGAACCATGCAGACATGACCGAGACAACTCTCTGGACAATAACCAACAGCGGGATCTGGATACCCATGTTGGCTCCGACATGTTCCACGATGATCTCATCGGATGAACCACGATGTTGAGGATTCAATCAATCCTGTATACAATTCCCTTTGTCCAGCGGTATTGTACTTGCCCGAGATTCGATCATCGGTATCCCGATACCTTGTTCAATCTCGTTACCGGCAAGTCTCTTTACTCGTTCCGTAACACATCATCCCGTGATCAACTCCTTGGTCACATTGTGCACATTATGATGATGTCCTACTGAGTGGGCCTGGAGATACCTCTCTGTTACACGGAGTGACAAATCCCAATCTCGATTCGTGCCAACCCAACAGACACTTTCGGAGATACCTGTAGTGTACCTTTATAGCCACCCAGTTACGTTGTGACGTTTGGCACACCCAAAGCACTCCTACGGTATCCGGGAGTTGCACAATCTCATGGTCTAAGGAAATGATACTTGACATTAGAAAAGCTTTAGCATACGAACTACACGATCTTGTGCTAGGCCTAGGATTGGGTCTTGTCCATCAGATCATTCTCCTAATGATGTGATCCCGTTATCAACGACATCCAATGTCCATGGTTAGGAAACCATAACCATCTATTGATCAATGAGCTAGTCAACTAGAGGCTTACTAGGGACATGGTGTTGTCTATTTATCCACACATGTATCTGAGTTTCCTATCAATACAATTCTAGCATGGATAATAAACGATTATCCTGAACAATGAAATATAATATAATAATAACCAATTTATTATTGCCTCTAGGGCATATTTCCAACAATGACGCTGTCTTGGGCTCCACGGTGACCTCCGTCCTGGTGCTCTGCTGGTCTTCGTCTTGTTACACCGGAATGGTAACCTTTGCCTGATGCGTTGGCCTGTGCTTTCCCCCTTTGCACCAAAGGGGAAACAAGGACACTGCGCAGGCAGGCGCCCACCTGACGCCCGCCTGGTCTTGATCGTCATGGCTTGTGTCATGGGCTCCTCGCGAGGTGCCCCTGCTTTGATCTCTCTGCCTCCTCGTGAGCCTACCTGATGGGGCTGCCTCTGAGGAAGCTTCCGGTCGTCCGCCCCGCGAGGCTTGGCCCCTCGCGACGGTCTTAAACTTGAGCTGATGGGGATTGGCCGCGCTGGGCCCCCACTTGAACCATGCCGCAGGCCGCAGGCAGGCAAGTCTGGGGACCCCGTTTCCCAGGATGCCGACACTCATATGTCAGTTAATAGAGGAGAGAGGTGCGTAGGCGTATTTGCGAAAGCGTGCTCCACTAGCAAACATGATGGCAGTACTGGGTAAGGCTGATTTATTAACACCAACACGCTAGTTCACCTTATTAATTAAGTGTCCCATCTGCTGTTGCGTGTATTGTCACTTCACTATGAAGACTAGTTGAATAGTTCTCTCTGACCGAGATGGGGAATAATGGACCACGAAGACTTCCTATCTACAGTATCCCTATGCCTCTACGCACATCCTGTCCAACAAGATGTAACATTGGCCAAGGCACCCGCGCTAATAATATAGGAGTAGTAGTACTACCTCCTTTCTGGTTTATAGGGCCCAATTCAAAAATCTCATCAACCAAGGTAGATGGTCAGTGGTGGAATAATTTTTATAGTTTGCAAAAACACTCAATTAATGCACTCATTTTCCTAAAAAAAATTGTTTACCAATCCATTAATTTTGTGTCAAACTTTGACCATCTACTCCCTTCGTCCAAGTGAATAAGTCGCCTTTGGTTGTGCACCGTGACCAAGGAGGGGAAAACAAGAGAACTTAATGTTTATTTGCTAATTAATAGCATTGCATGCAGTGAACTAACGACTGCATGTCGTGTTTGATAGTCTCTTGAGTCATTGAAAATATGCATGCCCACATCTCTTATTGGTTGATATGTCAAGAAACTAGGTTAGAGTTAATGCACCGTGCCTAAGTGTTTTTGGATTGTTTGGTTTTCATAAAGTGGCTTATACACCTGGACGGAGGGAGTATTTAACTAATAAAATGTTAATGCATTTCACCAAAAATCATATCACTAGATTTGTATTTGAACATAGTTTTTAATGGTATAGTTTTTTATGACATGCATTGAAACTTTGTTAGTTAAATTTACGGTCAAAATTTTACACTAAGTACGAAGGGGGCCATTAAACAAGGACGGCGGTTTATATACAGGTCAATAAAAAAATCATCAACCAATGTAGTATAAATGATGAGTGCCCAAGATTATTTTTTCCGAAAGTACTCAATAATGAGCTCATTTTCCTCAAGAAGATTGTGTTTACGAACGTATTAATTGGAATGCATGCGTGAGGAATAAATGACCAGAACTTTTACACGCATTGGTGAGTTATCTCTTAATTCTTGCATGCAACGTTTTAATGAAGCTTGAAATATGAACATGTCAATGGGAGGGAGTAAAAGCCTCATGCATGCATACATGCATGCAACATGCAACACTCACACGTACACATGGACGCATGCAACACTCACGCACCCATGCGGCACACAGCACACAATGCAACACACATGCTCACGCTCAAGTGCTCAACCGACTCCCTATGTCCGTGAAAGACTGTACATATAAAGATTTACACATTGACCAGGGCATAATTAACGACCAAAAGTAGAAGACTTATGTGTGCATTCGACCATTGAGAGAAGAATATTAAATGAAGGTTGTTGCATGCTGTAATTAAGGATAGACATGTAGCCTATAGCTAGAGCACAGGTTGGTGCATTGGTCAATCAATATTGATTAGATTAAAGGCTAAATGCATTGGAAGTGTAGATGTACACTTTGTTTTTGAGCCGATGTACACTCTTTGTTGGAAGATCGAGGGAGTACACATGCATGCACTCACATACACAACGAGGGTGGTTCGCGCGCAAGGGTTGGACTCCTGCCGCACCTGCGTAAAGTTTTGTTTAACTGGTTTTTTTGCTCTGCCAAATAACAGGTGGGACCTAGAAACCAGGTGACAATTTAACCAGTCAATAAAGTGCCACGTCGACTATGTGGCTGGTCAGTAGGGTGCAATACGGTGCTCTACGATGAGCTAGTGATCGTATAATCACCGCAAAACTATATATTGACCGTAAAGAGCGTATTGTTACATACGTTGACCGGCAGTGTATTTTTCTCATTTCAAATTAAGCCATATTAACCGGAAAGGGAGCAATATGGACTAGTACTAGTACTTCTTTGATGTGTCTCGTCAACTCACCGAACGAGGAGAAGCTTGCTTACTACGCCTCTCCCTCGCCCACATGCGCAGTGGCTCACAAGACGAGGAGAGGGTTTTGACTACAGCGCCCCCTCCCTCTCCCTCTCCCTCTCCCTCGCCCTCGCCCTCATGATGGACATGCAGCAATTCAATCATTGTCAGATTGCCAGAAGCATATTGTACTGTAGTATCATCATTTTTGGACCTTCCAAAGAGGCGAAGAGCCAAGTGCAAGGTTCACACGAGTACGAACTGTTGAGCCTCCCGAAGAGGCAAAGAGCCAAGCACAAGGTTTTATAGGATTTGTCGTCCTAGTAGGAGTATACTACAACTATAACTAACGATGCTAATGTATGATGCCTCCACGTCACCTATATCCAAAGTTGTGCCACCTTTTTTCTCAAAGAGCATGTTGGAGCCCGTGCAACAACCACACAAGTTGCAAGTACACATAACACATTTACTAGCAATAAATTCTAAAGGGCAAATGTCAGTATGCCACACAAGTTCATCTCCACTTCATGTGATAAATTTGTGCACGACTAGTCTACATATATTCACAGCGCTACCGTTCACAATTTACCATACTCCACTTACACGTTATAGATGGGCTACATGTCCTCCTCCAGCTTCCAGTCCCATGTGTTCTTCATGGATGGCATGATCCATAGTGGTGGGAAACGGGAATCATTGTCGCAGCTTTCTAGTCTGGTTCCACATGAAGGAGACTCATCCAAGCTAAAGCGGCATAAATCAGGGATAGCGTGTCCCAGCATGTCGTTCATCTGGCAGTGCGCACTGAAGACACAACCATGCTTCATGAACGGCAGGCCTTCGGTGTCGTGCACGGAAGGTGGCATCCGCTTCACAATGGGGTAGTTGTCCCCAATGAAAAATGAGTACTCTCGAAGAGTGTTCCTCGGCACCCACGTAGCATCACAGGGGTCGAACTCGACGCCGTTCATCTGGTACACGCGGCGTTTCAGATCTGGACACATGGTGACGTACATAGTCAAGATCCATGCATAATAATGTTGTACTCAAATATGGCGGTCAGTAATACTGTGTAACAAATAGTACTACTCTGGTATAGAGGAACTAAAATAACCGGCTTATTATATATAGCCACTCTTGGCTACATGGAAGAGATAGTAAGGCATGGAAAAACAAAAATGGTGGGAACTAGTGGGTTCAAGTCTTCAAGCGCCTAGCTAGCTATATGCATCCTCCAAGGTAAAACGTACTCCTACTAGCATTAGTAAGTAGTACAACAATGAAAGAGAAGGCGAGAGGGTTAAAAATATAATACTAAATGGAATACCTAGGTAGATGGTGACGGTCCGATCGTGGTAGATTGTGTGACCATGTTGCACATCAGTGGTACCATGGGTAACGACTGCTAAGATAGTTGATCCCAATATGCCAAAGTCAGCTACAAGGTTCTAGGTTAGACCGAATCACGGATGCAATGCACATCTAGGATCAGCAATCTTATTTTGATCGGGGGATGACTGGTCCCTGCAAAATAATAGAGTACCATTAGGGATGCAAATGATGGTTTGTGCATTCTGTTTGTAATCTCCTGTATCACAGGATGGCAAACAGATGAAACAAATCCCTTTGCTTGTCATTGTGAAGATGCGGCCTAGATGGCGCACGGCATCTTCGAACATGTAGGGGTACAAATCTGCCGCAGCCAACATGCGCCAGCCTCTGCTGTTACTGCCTCTTGCATTGATGGCAATCCTTATGTCGACCACCGCGATGCGATAGTAATCGTCGTAGCTGCTTCGCTTTATTGGCGGGTCCGCAATTGCTATCTTCTTCAATATCATGTAGGCATCATCATACGTATTCAAGCCCAGCCAGTCCGGAAGGCCAATCCCACTGGTGGAGAATGGGTCTACAGGAACGGCCGCACTGTTGTGGATGTTGTGCAAAATGATGGTGGTATCCGGCCGGAGGTATGCAAGCCAATCTTTGTTGGCACCGACCCAGACCTATATATAAGACGGTGGGCAGCGGAGAAATTACGGGATGGAAATGGAATAACTAAGTACTACGAGATCAAACTCCATCACTAACGTGCTCATCGGACAAAATCTGACTACCTCTCAACATCGGCAACTCTAGCGAAGTCAACGTGCAACCATGGCCAGGGAGCGGTGGACTGTTCGAAGGATTGTCCCATAGAAGAACCTTCTCCTCGAGGAAGCATGGAATAACAACATGCATGGCCTTTTCCCAAGCCTGTTTAAGCATCATCTAAAAAAGTTGGTGTAGGAAGCACCGAGTCTTGCGGCGGTGAGGACATCGGAGCGGCGTGCGATTTCTCCCAGAGGATCGTCGCCCAAGGTCTCCCAGCCTCAACGAGGAGGAGAACTACCTGGCGAATCCATGGGAGTAGCGACGAATTGCCTTTTCTTCGGGGGGAGGGGAACTGGCAAGAAGGAGATAAGAGCGCAGTAACCGCGGGTCCTCGTCCCTTCCAACTGTAGCTCCTCAATCGTTCCTTAGCGAAGGGGTGAGGCTATTATTTACCACATACTCATACTATAGGAGTACTAGTACTACTTTCTCAACTAGTAGTGCGATGTACTGTACTTCTAGTATAGTGCGCCAGTTTTGAACTCTTGAATCTCAGGGCCAAGGAGCTATAGTTGGAAGTGGAGGGTACTATTGTTCTCTAGAACCATCATTGTACTATCAATGCAGGGAAAGTACACCTGCGTGGTGGGTACTCTCGGTGCTCTATTCAAGCGTGTAGCTGGCCTACTCAGCCCTTCCTCTCACGCACACACTAGAAGCCTGTTTATCAGCGGCGATTACTGCGGGGGCAGAACATTTGAGTTATTTCATAAAGTGAGACTAGGTTTTTCACTTCCATTTGTGGTCGTGTAATGGATCTCGTCGAACTTTGTTAGTAGTTCCTTCTTTATGAATGAGATGAGGCAAAGCTTTTGCCTCTTTTTCAAAACAAAAAAATCACGTCAAGAGAAATTTCTTTTATAGAGCCGATAATGGAGTGAAGTCCATGCATGCAACGCCACAAGCTACGGGGTAGTGGAGTACTAGCACTTTATGTACAGAGCCATATTGCACAGTTCCCAATGATGTGCCAAGCTTTTCCGGCTTCTCGGGCTTAATTGGGAGGCGCTAGTTTAAATATACTAGCTGATGAGGAAGCTACAAGCAAGGTGCGACTAGGGCGAGCACACGAGCCACGAGATGATGGGAGGGAAAACCCGTTCACGTGGCTGGGTTATCCAGTGCACCCAGATTGTGGTGCAACACATCCGTTCGACTTCAAAACTCAAACTACCGGTGTACAATATTGGCTCGCAGTGAACTTACTATTTAAAAAAAGGCCGCCGTGCGCTCGGCCGGGATCGAACCCACAAAACGAGCTATACACTCCCGCGACCACTAGTAGTACTCGTTGGAGTACAACGCAACCTAGAATCGCCTTTCGTCGCTAGTACATTGTTCCTTACAAGAAATCACTAATAATGCTAAGAAACCACTAATAATGCCAAGAAACTACTACCACTTACAACGTGGCAGACTTAAGATAAGACTACCTTATACCATTGTACATGCCCTTACCAACCAGCCCTACCAAGAAACGACTACTCTACAAAGTGCCGTTATAGGCACGTTTCAACCCATGTCGCCCCTTAAGTCAACACCTTCTATTTGACCCGCAAGTTAGGTGTTATGATAGCACACACACTGCTGGATGCATCCAGCTGCTTGTCTGCAAGGTTTGCTAGCTAGATTGGCACGGTGGTGCGGCAGCTTGCTCGTGCGCGCTATGCTAAGGCCAGCCATCTAGCTCAAGAGAAGGCCAGCGCGGCGGCTTGCTCACGCATGAGTCACGCTCGGGCCAGCCTGCCAACCCGTGCGGAGGCCAGTGTGGCATCTGGCCCGTCTGGCGGAGCGACGGCCAACTTGCTCATCACCGGCGCCACCGACGAGCACGCATCAGTACTATTTGAAGTAATATTCAGGAAAAATAATTATTTGAGGGGGAATAATAGGATAGAAGGTCAGATGTGGGTCCCTCGTGTCAACAATCAAACAAAATGTGTTGGTTTAAGCTGCCTCGTCGACATATCACAAACGGGTTTAAACGAGCCTAATTGGCACTAGGTAGTAGTTTTTGGTGCAGATTAAGAAATTTTGGGTATGTTTTTGCTATTTTTTGTGCAATAGTTTCTTCCTAGGGCTGGTTGAAAGTGGTAGTTTTTTGTTAAATACTCTACATACTGTAAGTAGGAGTGAAAGTTAAGCTTTGGAAGCCACTAAGCAAGGCTAGTTACATAGTGCCTATGTGTACGTGATTGAAACTAAATATCAACCATGAGTGACTAATATCTTGATGGAAAACTCAAAACTATGGAAATACTACCATTTTTGCATGGTTGGAAATACTAGCAATGTTCATGTGCATTGCAACAGATCATAATTAGAATAGTACTTATTCACAAACTTGATACAAAACACTCTAATTTTGATATACATATGTCACTAGAGATATATTATGTTTCAGTCAGAATATATTCATTGGGCTGTTTTGGTGAGGTGAGGGAGGGAGGGATTGGTTGGTTTTAAGATACTAATTATGGGTTTTTCCGCAAATTGGTAGAGAAGTGGAATGTTGGTGAGAAAATGCAACAACTTACCTCACAGTCGTTAGATGTAGATCTAATGGTTAGAAATGACGGATGACAGACACACCAGCATCACCAACTAAGTCTTCTGTAGGAGTACTAGCAAGATGTCTGTGCATTGCACGGAACATCAAGATGCATTTTTTATAACACACTATTGGGATTGACCCATGCGGGAGTAATCCCATTTGTAAAAGCTAATGATATCTCGAGAAAGAGGAGATAAGGTGAAGAGGAGTGGGGCATGGTGGTGATTGGTGGTCGGACTGAGCGGAGGCATGGGGATGGACGACGCCGGCAGCGACCACCATGCCAGTTTGTTCCAGAGGCTACCTTTTTTAATTGCTCGATAATGAGGTTGTTGGAGATAAGGATGAACGAGGGAAGGCCTTGTCTGCAAATGTGGAGAGAGGTGCGGTTTTCTTTTAGTTTAATTTCTATCTGTCATCACCAAGATGGCACACGTACCATCATCACCAACTCGGTTTTTTTATAAGAGAAGAAATGTAAGTATGGGGATACAAACGTACTATCGATACTTGTTTCCATAAACTAGGATCTACATTCTATTCAACGGCTCAGCATGTGGGGCCTTAGCACAATGACTTCTCGACTGTGTAAAACAAAGGTTTTCCTGTCACCGATAAGGAGGGGGTGACGGCGGGCGCACTTTCGGCTTGCTCTAGTCCTAGCAGTCATACTAGGTGGTCTACGCACATGTAGATTTATTATTTTTCACATCTCGTGTTCCGCATACTGCCATGGCTGTTGCTGAATAGACGGTAAGTTATTCACAGGAAAACCTTTGTTGAGCGTGTGTGCGAGAGAGAGAGAGAGAGAGAGAGAGAGAGAGCGTGTGTGCTTTGTGTAGAGACTGAGGCAATGATAAGAGATTCTTTGTGTCTCTATGTGTGGAGGATAGAGAGAGACATGTACATGGGGCTTTGTGTTGTGTAACATGGAGACACATAGGCATAGTCAGAGAGTGAGTGTGTGAGATACACATGCGGACATGGGGAGAGATGTGTGAGTTAGAGAGATGGAGAATTTTGGTGTGCATGTGAGCTAGAGATGGGGGTATATACATACCTAGAGCTAGAGAGAATATGCAAGGGTGTGTGTCTTAAAAGAAGGATCCAGATAGATGGGTGTTTGTGCGCGTCTGTGTGTGTTTATGCGTGTGTTTGCGTGTGAGAGGGAGTGTGTGTATGTGGAGTAGAGAGACCACTAATGATGTAAACCTAGTATAGGGAAGGGGGAATGGTGTGACATGTGTGTCAAAGAGAGACAAATGCATGTGTAGTAGCAGGATAGCATGGGTGCGGGCGGGGAGCAGACTATTTGGAAGAGACATCGAGTGTGTGTGGGAGAGGGGTGTGAGAGCGAGAGAGAGAGATAGCGACGGGGAGAGAGAGAGGAAGAGAGGGGGAGAGAGAAGGGTCGTTTGTGTGCAGAAGTGGCGTATAGATAGGGAGACAATGTTGATGTTGTTCGAAAGTGGCCTATGTACGGAGACGCAAGGGAATGAGTCATCATGTGTGTGATAGGGACTTCATGAGAGATCTAGAATAGATGGTGTAGAGAACAATGTGCGAGCTTGAGAACGATGATACATTAGGGAGCTATGGAAAGAGTCATGGCATATATGTATACAGGGAAGGAGCTGGGGCGGGTTCGCATGTGGGAGAGATAGAAAGAGGAGAGTGGTGCACAAGGAGACAAAGTGTGTTTGTTTGCAGTGGGGGTGGTGTGTGAGGTGAGTGTGCGAGAACCACATAACTAGGGAGATAGACGTTTGGGCACGACGTTTTGTGTGTATGGGAAAGATATACTCTACATAGTGTGTGTGCTTGGGAAAGAGAGATGCCGAGAGACCTAGAGAGTGGGGGAAGAGATGTGTGCATGCCCGAGAGACAAAGTGATAGAGACGTATATTGGGGTCTGGACTTTAGAAGAGAGGGGGTGTTAATGTGCTCGTGTGTTCATGTGTGGGGGAGAGAACGACTTGTGTGTGAGGGAGTCCTGGATTAACGGGTCCTCGGGCGTCCGGCCTGTGTGACATGGGCCAGACTGTTGGGCCATGAAGATACAAGATAGAAGACTTCCTCCCGTGTCCGGATGGGACTCTCCTTTGCGTGGATGGCAAGCATGGCGTCCGGATGTATTATTTCCTTTCTCTATAACTGACTTTGTGTAACCCTAGTCCCCTCCGGTGTCTATATAAACCGGAGGGTTTAGTCCGTAGAGACAATCACAATCATACAGGCTAGACATCTAGGGTTTAGCCATTACGATCTCGTGGTAGATCAACTCTTGTAATCCTCATATTCATCAAGATCAATCAAGCAGGACGTAGAGTATTACCTGCATCAAGAGGGCCCAAACCTGGGTAAAACATCGTGTCCCCTGTCTCATGTTACCATCGACCTTAGACGTACAGTTCGGGACCCCCTACCCGAGATCCGTCGGTTTTGACACCGACATTGGTGCTTTCATTGAGAGTTCCACTATATCGCCGCCAGAAGGTTCGATGGCTCCATCAATCATTTGCAAAGATGTTGCCCTGGGGAGGTTTTTCTCCTTGGACAGATCTTCGTATTCAGCGGCTTCGCACTATAGGCCAACTCGCTTGGCCATCTAGAGAAGATCGACAGTTGCGCCCCAGGTCACCAGATTTGTTTTGGAAGACTGGATTATGTCGCTGATATTCTAGGAGACTTGATCTTCCAAGGATTCACGACCCCAACCTCCACTCTGGCCTTAAATCCAGAGCGCGTCGCCGGGTTCGAAGACAGGATTTCTAAGCCCGCCGGACTATCTGCGGCTACTAAGCCCACTATGGGAGAGTCGGAGGAAGCAGTGTCGCTGGCAACCATCATAAAGCCGGACTCTTATCCAGACAATGGCTCCGATCCCTCAGAGTCAGCATCGTGTGAGCTCGGCCATGGAGTCCCCTTCCCACCGTACTCCACGAATTCTTTCCTCCCTGGACAAACCTCGCCTTTAAGCGAGGCTCTGGACTTGATGTGATCCCTCGTTATTACAGAGGAGCAACGTCCGAACTACGCCCAACCCGGACTAGGGGCTGAGAGCGAGGAATTTTACGTCCCACCCACCACCCACTTCATCGCCACAGTCGAGGACTTAACTGACATGCTCGATTACGGTTCTGAAGACATCGATGGTATGGACAACGATGCTGGAGAAGAGCAGGCCCAAACCCCGCCGTTTACTGGACGCTGGACGGCCACCTCTTCGTATGATGTGTACATGGTGGATACACCCAAAGAGGGTGACGGCGATAATGAGAAAAATACAGTCGAAGATAAACCTCCTGAGATACAGCCAAAGTGTTGTCGTCAGTGGTGCCGCTCTAAATCACGCCGTGGAAAAGACAGTGATACCGGCACGAGATACAACAACACTCCGTACAAGGCCGAAGACCAAGAAAACCCCGTCGAGCCAACCTCCGAACAGGATGATCGGGAAGATGGGCAAGTTAGCCCTAATGAACAGGCCACAAACGAAGACTCGGAGGACAGTAACTATCTTCCACTCTTTGAGGATGAGGTGAGCCTCGGCGACGAAGACTTTATCGTGCCTGAGGAACCTCTCGAGTAGGAGCGCTTTAAGCGCCGGCTAATAGCCACTGCGAGGAGACTGAAAAAGAAGGAGCAACAGCTTCAAGCTAATCAAGATCTACTCAACGACAGGTGGACTAATGTCCTGGCAGCCGAGGAGTAAGGCCTCGAGCGCCCAACTAAAAGTTACCCGAAGTGTAAACTGCTACCTCAATTCGACAACGAGGCACTTGTGCTCGTACCGCCAGCACGAAATGTGGTTGACCGGCCACCACGTGGCCGGGACAAAATGGCAACTCAAGCCGAACACCAGCCCATATTATCCCGCCGTAAAGGTTGAGACACAACAGCTCAGGGATATACATATGACCTACGGCAGGACCTTCAAAATAGAGCAGGTCCGACCAGATCGATCTACGGATCGCGGGGGCGTGCCCCGACGCGCGACGACGGCTATCTAGCCGGACGTGAATAGCATAATCACGCCCGGGCCGAAAATTACAGACGGACTCCATCCAAGCTACGTCGCGACCTGGCTGGATATAGAGGCGCCGCACACCCCCTCTGCTTGACCGATGAAGTAATGGAACATGAATTCCCAGAAGGGTTCAAACCCGTGAATATCGAATCATATGATGGAACAACAGATCCCGTGGTATGGATTGAGGTCTTTCTTATCCATATTCATATGGCCCGCGGTGACGATCTTCATGCCATCAAATACCTCCCCCGAAAACTCAAGGGACCAGCTCGGTACTGGTTGAACAACCTGCCTGAAAACTCTATTGGCAGCTAGGAGGACCTGGAAGACGCCTTCCGCGACAACTTCCAAGGCACATACGTCAGGCCTCCAGATGATGATGTCTACTACACAACCTTCTTCTTGTAGACGTTGTTGGGCCTCCAAGTGCAGAGGTTTGTAGGACAGTAGCAAATTTCCTTCAAGTGGATGACCTAAGGTTTATCAATCCGTAGGAGGCGTAGGATGAAGATGGTCTCTCTCAAGCAACCCTACAACCAAATAACAAAGAGTCTCTTGTGTCCCCAACACACCCAATACAATGGTAAATTGTATAGGTGAACTAGTTCGGCGAAGAGATGGTGATACAAGTGGTATATGGATGGTAGATAATGGTTTTTGTAATCTGAAAATAAAAAAACAGCAAGGTACCTAATGATAAAAGTGAGCTTAAACGGTATTGCAATGCGTTGAAACAAGGCCTAGGGTTCATACTTTCGCTAGTGCAAGTTCCCTCAACAATACTAACATACTTGGATCACATAAATATCCCTCAACATGCAACAAAGAGTCACTCCAAAGTCACTAATAGCGGATAACAAATGAAGAGATTATGGTAGGTACGAAACCACCTCAAAGTTATTCTTTCCAATCAATCCGTTGGGCTATTCCTATAAGTGTCACAAATAGCCCTAGAGTTCGTACTAGAATAACACCTTAAGACACAAATCAACCAAAACCCTAATGTCACCTAGATACTCCAATGTCACCTCAAGTATCTGTGGGTATGATTATACGATATGCATCACACAATCTCAGATTTATCTATTCAACCAACACATAGGACCTCAAAGAGAGCCCCAAAGTTCTACAGGAGAATCACGATGAAAACGTGTGCCAACCCCTATGCATAGGTCATGGGCGGAACCCGCAAGTTGATCACCAAAACATACATCAAGTGAATCACGTGGTATCCCATTGTCACCACAAATACGCACGGCAAGACATACATTAAGTGTTCTCAAATCATTAAAGACTCAATCCTATAAGATAACTTCAAAGGGAAAATTCAATCCATTACAAGAGAGTAGAGGGGGAGGAGAAACATAAGATCCAACTATAACAGCAAAGCTCACGATACATCAAGATCGTGCCAAATCAAGAACACGAGAGAGAGAGAGAGAGAGAGAGAGAGAGAGAGATCAAACACATAGCTACTGGTACATACCCTCAGCCCCGAGGGAGAACTACTCCCTCCTCGTCATGGAGAGCACCGGGATGATGAAGATGGCCACCGGAGAGGGATTCCCCCTCCAGCCGGGTGCCAGAATGGGTCTAGATTGGCTTTCGGTGGCTACGGAGGCTTCTAGCGGCGGAACTCCCGATCTATTGTGCTCCCCGGTGTTTTTAGGGTATATGGAGATATATAGGCGGAAGAAATACATCAGGGGGCACGAGGGGCCCACAAGGGTGGAGGGCGCACCTAGGGGGTGGGCGCGCCCCCTGCGTCGTGGCCTCCTCGTAGATCCCCTGACGTGCACTCCAAGTCTTCTGGGCTTCTTCTGATCCAAAAATAAGTTACGTGCAGTTTCAGGTCAATTGGACTCCGTTTGGTTTTCCTTTTCTGCGATATTCTAAAACAAGGTAAAAACAGGAACTGGCACTGGGCTCTGGGTTAATAGGTTAGTCCCAAAAATGGTATAAAAGTGTATAATAAAGCCCATAAACATCTAAAACAGTAGATAATATAGCATGGAGCAATCAAAAATTATAGATACATTGGAGACGTATCAGCATCCCCAAGCTTAATTCCTGCTCGTCCTCAAGTAAGTAAATGATAAAAACAGAATTTTTGATGCGGAGTGCTACTTGGCATAATTTCAATGTAATCCTTCTTAATTGTAGCATGAATATTCAGATCCGAAAGATTCAAGATAAAAGTTCATATTGACATAAAAATAATAATACTTCAAGCATACTAACTAAGCAATTATGTCCTCTTGAAATAACCTGGGCAAAGAAAGTTCATCCCTACAAAATCATATAGTTTAGTCATGCTCCATTTTCGTCACACAAGAATGCTCTCATCATGCACAACCCCGATAACAAGCAAAGCAATTATTTCATACATTAGTAATCTCAAACCTATAAACTTTCATGCAATACATGAGTGCGAGCCATGGATATAGCACTATGGGTGGAATAGAATACGATGATGGGGGTTATGTGGAGAAGACAAAAAGGAGAAAGTCTCACATCAACGTGGCTAATCAATGGGCTATGGAGATGCCCATCAATTGATGTCGATGCAAGGAGTAGGGATTGCCATGCAACGGATGCACTAGAGCTACAAATGTATGAAAGCTCAACAAAATAAACTAAGTGGGTGTGCATCCAACTTGCTTGATCATGAAGACCTAGGGCACTTGAGGAGGCCTGTTATTGGAATATACAAGCCAAGTTCTATAATGAAAATTTCCCACTAGTATATGGAAGTGACAAAACAAGAGACTCTCTATCATGAAGACCATGGTGCTAATTTGAAGCACAAGTGTGGAAATGGATAGTAGCATTGTCCCTTCTCTCTTTTTCTCTCATTTTTTTATTTTTTTTATTTTTTTAGGCCTTCTCTCTCCTTTTTTATGGCCTTTCTCTTTTTTTGGGCCTTCTCTCTTTTTTTATGGCCTTTTTTTATTATTCCTCACTTGGGACAATGCTCTAGAAAATGATGATCATCACACTTCTATTTATTTACAACTCAATGATTACAACTCGATACTAGAACAAAGTATGACTCTATATGAATGCCTCCAGTGGTGTACCGGGATATGCAATGAACCAAGAGTGACATGTATGAAAAATTATGAACGGTGGCTTTGCCACAAATACGATGTCAACTACATGATCATGCTAAGCAATATGACAATGATGAATGTGTCATGATAAACGGAACGGTGGAAAGTTGCATGGAAATATATCTCGGAATGGCTATGGAAATGCCATAATAGGTAGGTATGGTGGCTGTTTTGAGGAAGATATAAGGAGGTTTATGTGTGAAAGAGCGTATCATATCACGGGGTTTGGATGCACCGGCGAAGTTTGCGCCAACTCTCAATGTGAGAAAGGGCAATGCACGGTACCGAAGAGGCTAGCAAGGATGGAAGAGTGAGAGTGCGTATAATCCATGGACTCAACATTAGTGATAAAGAACTCACATACTTATTGCAAAAATCTAAAAGTCATCAAAAACCTCGGTACTACGCGCATGCTCCTAGGGGGATAGATTGGTAGGAAAAGACCATCGCTCGTCCCCGACCGCCACTCATGCGGAAGACAATCAAATAACACCTCATGTTTCAAATTTGTTACATAACGTTTACCCTACGTGCATGCTACGAGACTTGCAAACTTCAACACAAGCATTTCTCAAATTCACAACTACTCAACTAGCACGACTTTGATATTATTACCTCCGTATCTAAAAACAATCATCAAGCATCAAACTTTTCTTAGTATTCAATACTCTATATGAAAGTTTTTACTATTCTTGGATACCTAGCATATTAGGATTTTAAGCAAATTACCATGCTATTTAAGACTCTCAAAATAATCTAAGTGAAGCATGAGAGTTCATCTATTTCTTCAAAATAAAACTACCACCATGCTCTAAAAGATATAAGTGAAGTACTAGAGCAAACAACAAACTACTCCGAAAGATATAAGTGAAGATCAATGAGTAGTTGAATAATTATGCAACTATGTGAAGACTCTCTAACATTTAAGAATTTCAGATCTTGATATTTTATTCAAACAGCAAGCAAAATAATGACATCTAAGAATAGCAAACATCATGTGAAGAAGCAAAAACTTAGGATCAGCTGATACTAACCAATAGTTGTTGAAGAAGAAAGGTGGGATGCCAACCGGGGCATCCCCAAGCTTAGACGCTTGAGACTTCTTGAAATATTATCTTGGTGTGCCTTGGGCATCCCCAAGCTTGAGCTTTTGTGTCTCCTTAATTCCTCTCATATCACGGTCTCCCTAAATCTCAAAAGCTTCATCCACACAAAACTCAACAAGGACTCGTGAGATAAGTTAGTATAAACCATTGCAAAAACCTTATCATACTCTACTATAGAAAATCACTAAAATTATTATCCAACATTTCCTATTAAATGCCTCTGCATATTTAATAGTCCTATCCTCAAATATAATCATTAAAGAAGCAAACATATGCAAACAATGCAAACATAACAGCAATCTGCCTAAACAGGACAGTCTGTAAAGAATGCAGCAACATCCATACTTCCCTAGCTCCAAAAATTATGAAAGAAAATTCCCACTGTAGTAAATTTATCATATCTAAATATTCAAAAGTTTTCAAAATTTTACCACATTCTGACTTTTCTAGGGAATTATTGCAACAGCGGTAAACTTTCTGTTTTCAAACAGCAACATGTGGGCTTCTAAAATAGGCATAGTAAAGGCTGTCAATGTCACTTTTATTGAAATAAAAGATGCAAAAAATTGTTATAAATAACAGCAAGCAAATATTAAAAAAATAAATTGACGCTCCAAGCAAAACACATATCATGTGGTGAATAAAAATATTGCTCCAAGTAAAGTTACCGATGAACGAAGACGAAAGAGGGGATGCCTTCCGGGGCATCCCCAAGCTTAGGCTCTTGGTCATCCTTAAATATTACCTTGGGGTGCCTTGGTAATCACCAAGCTTAGGCTCTTTTCACTCCTTATTCCATAGTCCATCGAATCCTTACCCAAAACTTGAAAACTTCACAACACAAAACTTAACAGCAATCTCGTAAGCTCCGTTAGTATAAGAAAATAAATCACCACTTCAAGGTACTATAATGAACTCATTATTTAGTTATATTTGTGTTAAAACTACTGTATTCCAACTAATCTATGGTTTATAAACTATGTTACTAGCCATAGATTCATCAAAATAAGTAAACAACACATGAAAAACAGAATCTGTCAAAAACAGAACAGTCAAGTAATCTGGATCAAACGTATACTTATGGAACACATAAAATTCTCAAATAAATTGCTGGACCTGAGGTATTTACCTATTAATCATCTTAAAAAAGAATTAACTAAATATAACTTTCCAAATAAATATGGCAGCAATTCTCGTGAGCGCTAAAGTTTCTGTTTTTTTACAGCATGATCAACAAGACTTTCCGCAAGTCTTCCCAAAGGTTCTACTTGGCACAAACACTAATTAAAAGCATAAAACCACATCTAAACAGAGGCTATATGAATTATTTATTACTAAACAGGAGCAAAAATCAAGAAACAAAAGTAAAGTTTGGTTGCCTCCCAACAAGCGCTATCGTTTAACGACCCTAGCTAGGCATGATGATTTCGACGATGCTCACATAAAAGATAAGAATTGAAACATAAAGAGAGCATCATGAAGAATATTAATAGCACATTTAAGTCTAACATACTTCCTATGAATAGGGATTTTGTGAGCAGACAACTTATGGGAACAATAATCAACTAGCATAGGAGGGCAAAACAAGCATAACTTCGAAACTTTAAGCACATAGAGAGGAAACTTGATATTATTGCAATTCCTACAAGCATATATTCCTCCCTCATAATAATTTTCAGTAGAATCATGAATGAACTCAACAATATAACCAGCACCTAAAGCATTCTTTTCATGATCTACAAGCATATAATTTTTATTACTCTCCACATAAGCAAAATTCTTCTCATGAATAATAGTGGGAGCAAACTCAACAAAATAACTATCATGTGATTGAAAATTAAGATCAAGATGACAAGTTTCATGGTTATCATTATTCTTTAAAGCATACATGACATCACAATAATCATCATAGATAAGAGGCATGCATTCATCATAATAAATTTGCTCATCAAAACTTGGGGGACAAAAAATATCATCTTCATCAAACATAGCTTCCCCAAGCTTGTGGCTTTGCATATCATTAGCATCATGGATATTCAAGGTATTCATACTAACAACATTGCAATCATGCTCATCATTCAAATATTTAGTGCCAAACATTCTATAGATTTCTTCTTCTAGCACTTGGGCACAATTATCCTTTCCATCATACTCACTAAAGATATTAAAAAGATGAAGCGTATGAGGTAGCCTCAATTCCATTTTTTTGTAATTTTCTTTTATAAACTAAACTAGTGATAAAACAAGAAACTAAAAGACTCGATTGCAAGATCTAAAGATATACCTTCAAGCGCTAACCTCCCCGACAACGGCGCCAGAAAAGACTTTATGTCTACTACACAACCTTCTTCTTGTAGACGTTGTTGGGCCTCCAAGTGCAGAGGTTTGTAGGACAGTAGCAAATTTCCCTCAAGTGGATGACCTAAGGTTTATCAATCCGTAGGAGGCGTAGGATGAAGATGGTCTCTCTCAAGCAACCCTGCAACCAAATAACAAAAAGTCTCTTGTGTCCCCAACACACCCAATACAATGGTAAATTGTATAGGTGCACTAGTTCGGCGAAGAGATGGTGATACAAGTGGTATATGGATGGTAGATAATGGTTTTTGTAATCTGAAAATATAAAAACAGCAAGGTAACTAATGATAAAAGTGAGCGTAAATGGTATTGCAATGCGTTGAAACAAGGCCTAGGGTTCATACTTTTGCTAGTGCAAGTTCCCTCAACAATACTAACATAATTGGATCACATAACTATCCCTCAACATGCAACAAAGCGTCACTCCAAAGTCACTAATAGCGGAGAACAAACGAAGAGATTATGGTAGGGTACGAAACCACCTCAAATTTATTCTTTCCAATCAATCCGTTGGGCTATTCCTATAAGTGTCAAAAACAGCCCTAGAGTTCGTACTAGAATAACACCTTAAGACACAAATCAACCAAAACCCTAATGTCACCTAGATACTCCAATGTCACCTCAAGTATCCGTGGGTACGATTATATGATATGCATCACACAATCTCAGATTCATCTATTCAACCAACACAAAGGACCTCAAAGAGTGCCCCAAAGTTCTACCGGAGAATCACGACAAAAACGTGTGCCAAGCCCTATGCATAGGTTCATGGGCGGAACCCGCAAGTTGATCACCAAAACATACATCAAGTGAATCACGTGGTATCCCATTGTCACCACAGATATGCACGGCAAGACATACATCAAGTGTTCTCAAATCTTTAAAAACTCAATCCGATAAGATAACTTCAAAGGGAAAACTCAATCCATTACAAGAGAGTAGAGGGGGAGGAGAAATACAAGATCCAACTGTAATAGCAAAGCTCGCGATACATCAAGATCGTGCCAAATCAAGAACAAGAGAGAGAGAGATCAAACACATAGCTACTAGTACATACCCTCAGCCCCGAGGGAGAACTACTCCCTCCTCGTCATGGAGAGCACCGGGATGATGAAGATGGCCACCAGAGAGGGATTCCCCCTCCGGTAGGGTGCCGGAAGGAGTCTAGATTGGCTTTCGGTGGCTATGGAGGCTTCTGGCGGCGGAACTCCCGATCTATTGTGCTCCCCGGTGTTTTTAGGGTATATGGAGATATATAGGCGGAAGAAATACGTCAGGGGGGCCACGAGGGGCCCACGAGGGTGGAGGGAGCGCCTAGGGGGTGGGCGCGCCCCCCTGCCCCGTGGCCTCCTCGTAGATCCCCTGACGTGCACTCCAAGTCTTCTGGGCTTCTTCTGACCTAAAAATAAGTTCCATCAAGTTTCAGGTCAATTGGACTCCGTTTGGTTTTCCTTTTCTGCGATATTCTAAAACAAGGTAAAAACAGAAACTGGCACTGGGCTCTGGGTTAATAGGTTAGTCCCAAAAATGGTATAAAAGTGTATAATAAAGCCCATAAACATACAAAACAGTAGATAATATAGCATGGAGCAATCAAAAATTATAGATACGTTGGAGACGTATCAGATGCCGATGACTTAAGTCACATAGTTCAATAGCCCAGAGAATCGGCTAGGAAACTCTGGACTAGGTTACTAATTAGAAAGAACAAATTGTCGACTGTCCGGATGCCGAAGCACTCGCAGCCTTTAAACATAGCGTCCGCGATGATTGGCTTGCCTGCCATCTCGGCCAAGAAAAGCCAAAGTCCATGACAGCTCTCACCGCACTAATGACCCGCTTTTGCACGGGAGAAGATACTTGGCTCGCTCATAGAAGCAATAACGCAGGCGATCCTGGCACCTCAGAAGTCAGGGACGGCAATGGCAAGCCACGACGCAATATAGACAAGCGTCGCAACTGGGGGAGTCCTGGATTAGGGGGTCCTCGGACAGCCGGACTATATACTTTGGCCGGGCTGTTGGACTATGAAGATACAAGATTGAAGGCTTCATCCTGTGTTCGGGTGGGACTCTCCTTTGCGTGGAAGGCAAGCTTGGCCATTCGGATATGTAGATCTCCTTCTCTGTAGCCGACTCTGTACAACCCTAGCCCCCTCCAGTGTCTATATAAACCGGAGGGTTTAGTCCGTAGGACGAGAACAATGATAATCATAGGCTAGCTTCTAGGGTTTAGCCTCTACAATCTCGTGCTAGATCAACTCTTGTAATACTCATATCATCAAGATCAATCAAGCAGGACGTAGGGTATTACCTCCATCGAGAGGGCCCGAACTTGGGTAAACACTATGTCCCCCGCCTCCTGTTACCATCAGCCTTAGACGCACAGTTCGGGACCCCCTACCCGAGATCCGCCGGTTTTGACACCGACATTGGTGCTTTCATTGAGAATTCAACTGTGTGGTCACGATAAAGGCTTGATGGCTCCTTTGATCATCGGCAACGATGCGATCCAGGGTGAGGTTTTTCTCCCCGGACAGATCTTCGTATTCGGGGCTTCATACTGCGGGCCAACTCGCTTGGCCATCTAGAGCAGGTCGATAGCTACGCCCCTGGCAATCAGGTCAGGTTTGGAAGCTTGAACTATACTGTCGACATCTGCGGAGACTTGATCTTCGATGGATTCAAGCCCATGTCAGGCGCGCTACACAATCATGACTAGCATGACTTAGCTCTGCCATCGAACGGTGTTCGGGAGATCGCACCTGCGGCTACTCCATCCCTCAATCCGGAGCAGATCGTGCCATCCGAGGACGGGTGGATGGACCCCGCCACGGAGGCCGCACACTCAGCGGCGATAGAGCCGAATACTGACTTCACCTCCTATGAGACCTGTGTTACCGGACCCTTGGATTCGTCCCCGGCCACAGGCTCCGAACCGCCTGCGTCCGTGCCTATCCAATCTGATTGGGCACCGATCATGGAGTTTACCTCCACGGATATTTCTCAGCACTCGCCCTTGGGCGATGTGCTAGATTCATTGAGGTCTCTCTTCTTGTCAGGAGACACTCGGCCGAACTATGTCCGGCTCGAGTGGGAAGCGGGCGACGAAGGAATTCGTTCCCCCCCCACCACCCACTTAATAGCCACTGTCGACGACTTAACCGACATGCTTGATTTCGACTCTGAAGACATCGACGGTATGGACGACGATGCAGGAGACGAACAGGAACCACCGCCCACAGGGCGCTAGACAGCCACTTCATCACACGATATATACATGGTGGATACACCCAAAGAAAACAATGACGAGGAACGGAAGGATGCAGCGAAGGATAGTCCCCTCTCGAAGCAACCAAAGCGACGACGTAGGCATCGCTCCAAATCCCACCTCAGCAAAAACAACGATAATAGTGCAAGAAAGAATAATACCCCGGTCGACTCCAAAGGAAACGACGACCACATGGACCCAGCGATGGAGCAGGATGAGCTAGCGGACGGCGAACATAGTACGGAGCCGCTGTCCGATCACGCTGACGCCGAGGGTAAAGCTCATCAACATGTCTCCGGAGAGGAAAATAGTCTGGACGATGATGCACACATCATCCCGGAAAAGCACTTGGAACAAGAGAACCTCCGTAGAAGGCTTATTGCCACCACGAGCAGTCTGAAGAAGCAGAAGCAAAGGCTTAAGGCCATGCAGAATACGCTCAATAGCAGATGGAAGAAAATGATTGACACTGACGAAAAGTACGGCGGCATTCGCCACACAAAGAGCTATCCAAAGAGCAAGATGCTGCCTGAATTCGACGACGAGGCTTTAGAGCCCATTCAGCCGAAAAATAAAATGGTCGATCAGCCGGATCAACCACCCCATGGCCGTGACAGTGCGGCTAACGACGTCGCACACAAGTCAGCGTACGATTTACGTGAAGACCTGCACAAAAAAGCCGGTATGGCCAGGTCCATCTACGGATCTAGGAAGCGCGCTCCGGCACAGAATCAGGGCCGCCCCAACGACTATACTAACCGAATAACAGCTCAGAATCAAAACCAAACGCTACAACCGTCAGAAGAATGGCATGACACATCCAAATACAGGGGTGCCGTGCACCCCCTATGCTTCACCGATGAGGTGGTGGATCATGAATTTCCAGAGGGATTCAAACCCGTGAGCATAGAGGCATACGACAGAATGATAGACCCTGGGGTCTGGATTGAGGACTTTATCCTTCACATCCACATGGCTCGCGGAGATGATCTCCACGCCATCAAATACCTGCCCCTCAAGTTGAAAGGACCAGCTCGGCACTGGCTGAAAAGCCTCCCCGAAAACTCAATTGGAAGTTGGGAAGATCTTGAGGATGCTTTTAGGGCCAATTTTCAAGGGACCTATATCCGACCTCCGGACGCAAACGATTTAAGTCACATAATTCAACAGCCCGGAGAGTCAGCCTGAAAGCTTTGGAACAGATTTCTCACAAAAAAGAATCAAATTGTCGACTGCCCGGATGCCGAAGCCTTAGCGGCTTTCAAGCATAGTGTCCGGGACAAATGGCTCGCCTGACACCTCTGCCAGGAAAAACCGCGGACAATGACAGCCCTAACAAGCCTTATGACCCGCTTTTGCACGAGCGAAGACTGTTGGCTGGCATGTAGTGGCACCAGCAACCCAGGCACATCTGAAGTCAGGGATGGCAACGGGAAACCGCGATGCAATAAAAGCAAGCGTCGAAACAACGAAGACAACCCAGACAACACGGCGGTAAACGCAGGATTCAGGGGCTCTCGACCCGGTCAACGGAAAAAGCCATTTAAAGGCAGCAGAGATGGACCATCCAGCCTAAACAAGATTCTAGACAGATTATGTCAGATTCATGGCACCTCCCACAAACCTGCAAATCACACCAACAGAGAATGCTGGGTCTTCAAGCAGGCCGGCAAGCTAAACGCCGAACACAAGGGGAGGGAGACACCAAGCGAAGATGAGGATGAGCCTCGCCAACTAAACACCGGGGGACAGAAAAAATTCCCACCAGAGGTCAAAACAGTGAACATGATTTACGCAACTCACATACCGAAGAGGAGGCGCAAACACGCACTCCGAGACGTATACGCCGTGGAGCCTGTCACCCCCAAGTTCAACCCTTGGTCGGCCTGCCCGATCACTTTTGATCGCAGGGATCACCCGACTAGTATCCGGCATGAAGGATCGACTGCCTTGGTGCTAGACCCAATAATTGACGGATACCATCTCACCCGAGTCCTTATGGATGGCGGCAGTAGTCTTAATCTGATATATCAGGACACCGTCCGCAAAATGGCGATAGACCCGACAAGAATCAGCCAAAGCAATACTACCTTTAAATGAGTAATACCAGGCCTAGAGGCCCGCTGCACGGGATCTCTAGTACTAGAGGTTGTATTCGGTTCTCCCGACAACTTCCGAAGCAAAGAATTAACCTTCGACGTCGCTCCATTCCAAAGCGGCCATCACGCACTACTCGGAAGAATGGCCTTCGCTCGTTTTAATGCAGTACCGCATCACGCTTATCTTAATATTAAGATGCTCGGTCCATGTGGCATCATCATAGTTAGCGGAAACACAGAGCATTCCTTACGTACGGAGGAATATGTGGCGGCTCTAGCAGCCAATCACTGAACGGCCTCTCTAACCAGAATGATCAGTCATCAAGACTGCGAACACGGTTAGACGAGTCGGGCGCACCACTAGTTGTAACAGCTTAGATAAACCTGAGATTGGGTCGATGGATATACCCCCATAGGCGGTGCTAGGGGCTTCCCGCATGTAAAAAGGGCTACAGCTCGGCTTGACCCTATTTAGATTGCATTTTAATGGTTCATTAAGAATAACCAATTTTTCGCACGAAGACTTTCACCTGGGTTTTTCTCTTTTACAGATGATCATCGTGCTACACCCTTCCAGGATACGGCACAACGGAAACACAGGCGTAGACGTGCAGCAGGGCCCCGCTCAAAGGCTTCTTTTTAGATTAAGACCCTGTGTAAACCTTTTTTACTGTCTCTTGTTGCTTCACTCCCTCCGGATACTCAACACAACCGAAAGGGATGCTGGCGTTATTGGCATTTCGTCACGTCAGAATAATGCAAGTACCTGGAAATTCAGGGCTCATTATCGAGGGCTTTACTCAGCCCAGTATATGTTGTAAAGTCCGAATACCTTAGGGAGTGTTCGGCGTCGCGAGTTTGGCCTTATATGCATCAGCTTCGAATCATGTCTTTGGTCAATAGTTGGGTTTGCCTGGCTCCCGTGTTTTGCTACCTTATGTTCCGCTCTATCGGCTAAGGTGGCACCGGGAGAACTACTGCGATTGTGCCCTGGTTCATTTGGACAAGCACCTCAGTAGAGAAAGTCGAAAACTGACTGTCATGATAAGGCGCGAGACTGGTCAACCACTCGATGAGCCAGCGGAATCTTCGTGATTCCTCCGCATTAACGAAGGACCGGTTTCCTGGTCATGTATGTACGCGCATCGTATTTGGATGAGCGCGGAAGTACCAGGGGCTATATAGTAGCCCCACCGTTAAACTCCTATTGCTAAGTGAAAGTGTTAAAGCTATATAGTTCGATTGCCTTGTTTGTCGTGCTACCACCTCCTTAATGGACCAAGATGTTGGGTCAAGTGTGAATACGCGCTTTTCTGAACACCCCCGCATTATATGCGTGGGGGCTAAAGCCGACGGCTACAAACTTTCAGGTTATATACATACATAAATGGCCGCACAAGAGGCATCATAATACTTTCAGGCAAAAGTATAAACACAGCCTTTATAATCCAAATAGCATTGTTTTTACAATTGGGACACATGTCACTCAAACATGATACCCTTCGAGCACTGAGCCTCTATTAAACAAGCGCCTTCTAGGACTTCTTCAAAATAGTGCTCAGCCGAGACCAGGCCTACGGCCGGATCCCGGGTTGCAATAGCGGTGGCCTCCATCTTTGCCCAGTATGTCTTAACATGGGCAAGAGCCATCCACGCATCCTCTATGCACGCCGGCCTCTTTACAGCGTTGATATGCGGCACAGCACCAAGGAATCATTGCACAAAACCAAAACAACTATTCGGCCTTGGTCCCTTCGGCCAAAGATGATCCACGACAGACCTCACGGAAAGTCCGGACAACCTATGGAGCTCGGCCCACTCGGCCATTTGTTCATTCAACGGCAGCGGACGCGTTGGAGCACTGAACTGCGACCAGAACAACCTTTCCACTTCATGATCTTTCTGATCTTCGAAAAACTCAGTCGCATCAGCAGCACTCATTGCCAAGTCCAAGTACGCATCTGCAGCACTCCATAATTGATCCAGAGGGGCATACTTCGGATCTCCGAACTTCGTCCGCAACCAAAAGGGCTTCCCAGCTGTGATATCTTCGGCTTGACGGAGCTCCTCCTTCGCCGCTCTAATTTTAGAGTGGGTTTCCTTGGCTACTTCCACGGCTTTCTTAAGGTCAGCCGCTTTCGCTTGGCTTTCCTTTTCGAGAAGCTCGTATCGGCCGACGGCATCTTTCAGCTCAACAGCCATCTTGGCTATTTTATCTTCGCTTTGGCGATGAGCAGCCTTTTCGGCTCTTAACTCTTCGGCCGTCTTTAGCGCAGCCGCATCACTTCTCCTGGCTTGTTCCTTGGCTCGGGCAAGTTCCGCCCGAAGGGTCTCCACGGTGGCAGCTCCATCTGCAGTCACAACATATTATAGATACTAGCATCATGCTCCTCTTAATAATTGTTGACCACCCAAAAATACATACCCTGTGCCTCGTCAAGCCGCTTGTTCACAAGCGCAATGTCGGCATCTGATGCGTCAAGCTTCCGCCTTAGTCCGGCAAACTCAGCAGTCCGGCCAACCACCAAACCCTCAGCCGCCTGCACATGAAATCAGCGCGATCATTACCTGGGACTATGATCCTCTGTTTGCCGCCTTTGGACAGCAACCGGAGTCTCAGGGGCTACTATCTTTATAGAGCACACCTAGCGTGTGCGATACCGTCAATATATATATATATATATATATATATATATATATATATATTACTTTGCGTGCCTCTTAGCAGGCTCGTAAAAGCTTCATGCAACCCACTTTTGGCGGATGAAATCTTCTCGACCACCGTACCCATTAAAGTACGATGCGCCTGTGAGATAGATGTTTGCTCCAAAAGACCCATGAGTGCGTCTGGTTATGCACCGGATAGTCCTGGACTCTTTCTGTTTCTCTCCTTACGAGCCGAATACTCTGGACTTCGGATGGCTGAAGGGTTACCTTCTGGCCTTGGCGGATCAAGAGAAATCCTCTGTGATGACACCTCAGGGTCGTCCGCCCCAGGAGGCGGGGAGACAGGGGGAGGAGTTTCGCTCTCCATCATCTCCGGAAGAAGATCCCCCGAAGACGAACTCTGTCGAGAAGGGCTACGAGCCGGACTGCAAGATATATGTCTCGGTTATTGTCCTCGGAGATTAAGCATGGTATATTTACCAAAGTACTCTTGTTCACTTACAGCTCGGTGGAGGGTTAGCCCCCTTGTGGGCGTTGTGCGTTAAGGACGCCCTCCGGGGCAGGGCCCCCTAGCGAAGGTTTCTTCCCTTGTTTGGAAACCTTCATTTCCAAGTCTTCAGAGGCGGTCCTTTTCCTTCCTTGGGGAGAGGGGATTCTAGATTCTTCTCCCCAATTATCCTCCTTCACGGAGACGCTAATTCCCCCGGTTTGGATGAGTAATGTGCGAAGCCCGCTTTCGGCTTATTTATTCCTCCCTTTATCTCCCCCTGATGGTACTTGATAAGGTGCATGCTCAAGCATCCTGGCTAGTATAGGATCCGGTGAACCTTCGGGAAGGGGGGCCGAACACCTGATCCTCTCCGCCTTTCTTATCCAGTCCTGGCCGAGAGCGGTTTTTCAGAATGATGTCGTGAAAAATAAAAAGACAGCATGTTCGGCCGCAGAATTACTTACGTGGGTATCTAGACGGTTGCAGTTGAGACCCGCATCCTCGGTGGTGTCCAGACACTTTATTCGTGATCCAAAGAACAATCCATACATCTCTTCGAGCGTCACGCTGAAGAATTGCTGAATAGTTCGCGGTCCTTCCAGGTTGAACTCCCACATACGGAGAGATCGACGTTGGCATGGCAGGACTCGACGAACTACCATAACTTGCATTACCTTGACAAGACCGACATCCCTCTTGAGGAGATCTCAGATGCGACTTTGCAATGTCAGCACGTCATTAACTGGCCCCCAGTCCAGCCCCTTGTTGACCCATGATGCCAGTTGCGGTGGGGGGCCCGAACGGAAGGCGGGGGCAGCTGCCCACTTTGTACCTCGGGGAGCTGTGATGTAAAACCACTCCCGCTGCCATAAGTACGAGACCTCCGGGAAGGAACCCTTTGGCCATAGAGCATCGACGCCTTTGCTTATTATGGCACCTCTGCATTCTGTGTGTCGCCCATCGATCGTCTTCGGCTTCACATTGAAGGTCTTGAGCCATAAGCCGAAGTGTGGGGTGATGCGGAGGAAGGCCTCACACACGACGATAAACGACGAGATGTGAAGGATGGAATCTGGAGCTAGATCGTGGAAATCGAGCCCGTAATAGAACATAAGCCCTCTAACAAAGGGATCAAGACTAAAGTCTAACCCTCGGAGGAAGTGGGAAACAAATACGACACTCTCGTTGGGTTCGGGAGTGGGGATGACCTGCCCTTGAGCAGGCAGCAGGCAGCCTGTGCGGGATTTCGGCGGTCAGATACCTGGCTTCCCTTAGCTTCTTGATGTCCTCCTCTGTGACAGAGGAGGCCATCCACTGACCTTGAAGGTTGGATCCGGACATGGTTGAAGGTCCGAAGCGCTTAGCCTAAGCCTTGGGTGTTGGAACTTGAGGTGGGGGAAGGGAAGGATCGAGCGTGAGAAGAAAAGGACAGGCCTTGGCCCCTTTATAAAGAGGGTGAATATCAAGCGTCCTCCGTGTGGCCGTTTGGAACTTTCCTAAAACCGAGGAGTCATACTAACAAGCACGATTGGGTTACCCACACCCGTATTGATGAGAATCCCGTGATAAGGGCAACACGATCTCTACTTCGACAAGACGTGCCAATAAAACCGCCTCGCAACACGTGCAGTGGCAGGCTGGGAAAAATGGTTCGTAATGACCGGACCATGGCAGGATGTCACGTTATGAAAAGTTGTCAGCAGATTAGATTTGTGGAATATTATACTCTCTACGGTGGTATGTGGAATTTGTTTTACAGAGTCGGAGACAATCCTTGTGTTCAAAATCTTCTATGGAGTATTGGAAGAAGGAACCCGCCTTGCAATGCCGAAGACAATCTGCGCGCCGGACTCATCGTCATTGAAGCCTGGTTCAGGGGCTACTGAGGGAGTCCTAGATTAGGGGGTCCTCAGACAGCCGAACTATATACTTTGGCCGGGCTGTTGGACTATGAAGATACAAGATTGAAGGCTTCGTCCTGTGTTCGGGAGGGACTCTCCTTTGCGTGGAAGGCAAGCTTGGCGATTTGGATATGTAGATCTCCTTCTCTGTAACCGACTCTGTATAACCCTAGCCCCCTCCGGTGTCCATATAAACCGGAGGGTTTAGTCCATAGGACGAGAACAATCATAATCATAGGCTAGCTTCTAGGGTTTAGCCTCTACGATCTCGTGGTAGATAAACTCTTGTCATACTCATATCATCAAGATCAATCAAGCAGGAAGTAGGGTATTACCTCCATCGAGAGGGACCGAACCTGGGTAAACACTGTGTCCCCCGCCTCCTGTTACCATCAGCCTTAGACGCATAGTTCGGGACCCCCTACCCGAGATCCACCGGTTTTGACACCGACAGCAACAATAATGCAGAAACCCAAGACACAAGGGTCAACGCTGGATTCAGTGGCTCCAAAACTGGTTGACGGAAGAAGCCATTTAAGGCAAACAGAGATGGTCCATCCGGTCTAGATAAAATACTGGATCGGCCCTGTCAGATCCATGGCAGCCCCGATAAACCTGCCAACCATACCAATAGAAATTGTTGGGTTTTCAAACAAGCTGGCAAGCTCAATGCCGAACACAAAGGAAAGGGGCCACCCAGTGATAGTGAGGAAAAGGAGGCTCGCCTACCAAGCACCGGGGGATAGAAGCAATCCCCCCCCCGAAGTAAAAGCAGTAAACATGATATACGTGATGCATACCTCTAAAAGGGAGCGCAATCACGAACTACAAGATGACCACGCCATAAAGACGGACGCCCAAAAATGCAATCCAAGGGCGGCCTGCTCTATCACTTTTGATCATGAGGACCACCCAACCAGTATCCGTCACGAAGGTTCGGCAGCCCTAGTCCTCGATCCAATTATCGGCGGATTCCATCTTACGCGAGTCCTCAGGGAGAGCGGCAGTAGCCTCAATTTACTCTATCAAGACACTGTCCACAAAATGGGCATTGACCTTCTTGGATCAAGCCCAACACAACCACCTTCAAGGGAGCAACACCCGGCACAGGCTCAATCTTACTGGAAGTTGTCTTCGCTTCACCAAAAAACTTCTGACGCGAAGAATTGATCTTCGATATTACCACATTCCGCATTGGCTACCACGCACTGCTCCGGCGGACTGCTTTTGCTCGTTTCAATGCGGTCCCAAACTACACCTATTTAAAGCTTGAGATGCCCGGTCCCCGCGGTACCACAACAATCAACGGAAACGTGAAACGCTCCCTCCGCACTAAGGAGCACACTATGGCAATCATAGTCGAAGTGCAAAGCGGCCTCCTTAAGCCGCATATCTCATCGGTTATTAAACTACCGACCTCTACTCGCAGGACCGGTCAATTTCAGAGCTGGATTAGCAGCTCCGCCTCCGTCGCTCACCTCTTATACCCGCGGATTTTGCACTGCGCATACATAACTATGCACTCAAAATACCTTGGTCATTGGCGGAGGCACAAAACGGACAAGCCTACAAATCGGTTAGTGCGGACTTTAACCTTTCCTCTTTTCTAACTATTTATCTATACTTTTGTTACATGTAAATTAATACTTGTCCGTCGGACCTTAAGGGACTCTTTATAAGTCCGGCTTCCCCGCAAATAATCGGGGATCGCTCCCTTTACGGAAGCCTTGTCGCGGAAGCACAGGCAGCGCAGACGTGCGACAGGAGGTCCAAAAGATTTTTTGTAGACCAAAAGTTCTATTTGAAACATGTACAAAGCCTCTTCCCAAACCACCGACCCCTGGCACATAAAATGTCCTGCGTGGTGGTGTCATAATCTATAAGATTACGTTCAACGTATGAATCAGGTTTGAGTGAACATAATCTGTCTTCAGTATTTTCTTTTCCAAATGAACCTTACTTCTTCGGTTGTTTCACGCAGACACCTCGGCGCGAATCGCCAGGGGCTTGATACGGCAACATATGGGTTGCTGAAAAAGTCTGAACAGCTCTATAGTGCACTTCCGTGTCACGAGTTTGGCCTTATATGCATCAGCTCTGAATCATGTCGTTGGTCAATAGTTGGGTTGCCCAGCTCCTGTGCTTGCTAGCCTATGTTCTGCCCTATCGACTAGGGTAGTAAAGGGAGAACTACTGCGATTGTGTTTCTGGTTCACCTGGTCAAACACGTCAATAGAGAAAGCCGAAAACTGACTGTCATGATGCGGCGAGAACTGGTCAACCACTCAGTGACTTATCAGAATCTATTGCGATTTCTTCCGTATTACACGAAGGACCGTTTTCCGGTCACCTATGTAATGCAACCGTATTTGGATAACTGCGTACATACCAGGGGCTACATCATAGACCCACCATAAAAATCCTATGGCTAAGTGAAGGTGTTAAAGCCCTCTAGTCCGATTGCCTCATTCGCCGCACTGACACCTCCGTTCCGGACCAAGACGTTGGGTCAAGAGTAATCAGGTGCTATTCCGAACACCCTGTATTATATGCGACGGGGCCGAAGCAGACGACTGGAAAACTTCCAGGTTATAAGAAACGGACGCACAGGAGGAAATAATGGTAAGAATATATAACATAGCTTTAATGTATCATCTTATTATTTTTACAATTCCGATACATTTATTCAAATATAATATCCTTCAAGCACTGACCCTCTATAAAGCGGGCGCCCTCTAGGATGTCCTCCAAATAATACTCCGGCGTACGATGGTCCTTGCCACCAGGCAGGCCCTCGGTTGCAACATCGGTGGCCTTCATCTTTGCCCAGTGCATCTTGACGCGAGCGAAGGCCATCCGCGCACCTTCTACGCACGCCGACCGCTTCACGGCGTCAATACGCGGCACTGCATCAACAAGCCGCTATACCAAACCAAAATAACTGCTCGGAACAGGTTCGGTTGGCCATAGCTGAACTACGACATCCTTCATGGCAGCTCCAGACATCTTGTGTAGCTCGGCCCACTGGGCCATCTGTTCGTTCAGCAGCGCCGAACGCTTTGCCTCATTGAATTGCGACCAGAAAAGCCTCTCCGCAGCATGTCCTTCCTGTGCCTGGAAGAACTGCGCCATGTCGGAAACACTCCTCGGCAGATCCAAGAACACGTCTGGAGAACTCCACATTTGGTTACGCAAAGCATACTTTGGGTCGCCGAACTTAGTCTGTAAAAGAAAGGGCTTACCAGCCGCTATCTCCCCAGCCTGTCGGATCTCCTCCCGAGCCGCTCTAGAATCGGATCGCACTTCTTTCGCCTCTAGTAAGGCCTTGTTGAGTTCGGCTGCCTTGGTTTTGTTATCTTGCACCTATTAGTAGCATCCTTCAGCCCTCGCTCCATGATGGATATTCGGTCCTGGCACTGGCGCAGGGTGGCCTGTTCGGCCTTTAAATCTGCAGCCGCCTTCTTGGCAGTTGCGTCGCTCACTCTAGCCTGCTCCTTGGCCCGGGCAAGTTCAGCCCGAAGGGTCCCAACCGCGGCTGCACCATCTATAGTTATGCATATGATTTTCAGCCTCGTGCTCATACTACTATACACGCATAAACAAGCTACCCCAACACATACCTTGTGCCTCATCGAGCCGCCTGTTAATAAGAGTGATGTCCTCATCCGCTAACTCAAGCTTCTGCTTTAGATCTGCATCTTCTGTAGCTTGGGCGGTCGCCATGGACGTAACAGCCTGTGTTTGGATCAATAAAGTTACTTCCCGAGCATGTCTTTTTGATCCTCTGATCGCCTCCCTGTGGAAGCCGACCAGAGCCTCAGGGGCTGCTATCTGTACACAGGAGCATTGTGCATGAAAAAACTATTACATTACATACCTCGAAGCCTCTCAATAGGCCCAGGAAAGCTTCATTCAATCCGCTTCTCACAGATAGAACTCTTTCACCCACCGTACCCATTAAGGTACGATGTTCCTCTGAGATGGACACACTTTGTAATGTGCTCGTTAGAGTATTCGGCACCTCCGGATTCCTGGAGGCTGCCGTGGGAGTATGCATTCCCTTCAAAGGGATACATCTGCTCGACCCTAGGGTCGTCTTCGGCTGTAAGCCGAATAGTTTGGGGCCTTCATTGCTAGCCCCCATAGGGGCTGCACCCCCGGACCCTTAAGGATCGAAGTACCACCCTCGGGTGTTGTTTCATTGTCCCCCACGCCGCTTGATGGTCAGGGAAGATTCTCTGAGATGACACCTCGAAGTCATCCGCCCTAGGAGGCGAGGAAGCATGAGAAGGCGTCTCGATTTCCATCATCACTGGAGATAAGTCCCCTGATGAGGAGGACTGTCGGGGCGGACTATGGGCCGAACTGCAAGCATATAGTTTAAATATTACCCGGGTAACTCGAAAAGAGCAGGATATGTCTAGAACATCCTTGTTCACTTACAATTTGACAAGGGGCTTGTCCTTTTAGAGGTGCCTTGCGACGACGTCAGCTTCGGAATCCGAACCATAGTGTAGGGATGCCTTCCCTCTCTTCGGTGCTTCCACCTCCAAGTCTTCGGATGCAGTTCTTTTCCTCCCATGAGGGGAAGGAATATCACCTTCTCCTTTCCCTTCGTCTTTTAAAGAGGGAGCTTCAGCCCCTCCGGACATAGTGTTCGGCATACCTGCAGAATGGAGGCCGCTTTTGGCCTCTTCGCTCTTTTTCTTGTCCTCTGGCGCTGGAACTTGATACGGCGCCGGGACCAGCATCCTCGTCAACACGGGAACAACCGAGTCTTTAGTAAGTGGAGCTGAACATCTAATTCGTTCCGCTTTATTTATCCAGCCCTGGTTGAAGATAGAACTCTTAGTACATTATAATGGGATAATCAACCAAGTTGTGATCAGAAGTTGGGTGCTTATCGAGGTATCCGGACGGTTGAAGTTGAGACCGACATCCTCTGACGTGTCCGGCCGCTGTTCTCGAGTTTTGAAGAACAGTTCCCACATCCCTTCGTGCGTTCTGCCAAAATATTGCTGAAGGGCACGCGGTCCCTCCGGATTGAACTCCCACATACGGAGAGGCTGTGGCTGGCACGGGAGGATCCGACGGACTAGCATCACTTGGACAACATTGATGAGGCCAACTTCCCTCTCGAGGATACTTCAGATACGACTTTGCAGCATCTGTACTTCATTAATTGATCCCTAGTCTAGCCGTTTATTTATCCATGATTCGAGCTGCAGTGGAGGGACGGATTGAAACGCAGGTGCGGCTGCCCATTTGGTGCCGCGGGGTTTGGTGATATAGAACCACTCCTGTTGCCATAAGTTGGAGATTTACGCAAAGGTGCCTTTTGGCCAGACAGTGCTGACGAGCTTGCTCACCATAGCACCGCCGCACTCCACTTGTTCCCCGTTAACTAGCTTCGGCTTCACATTGAAAGTCTTGAGCCATAGGCCGAAGTGTGGGAGGACGCGGAGAAAGCCTTCGCACACGACGACAAACGCCGAGATGTGAAGAAAAGATTCTGGAGCCAGATCGTGAAAATCTAGCCCATAATAGAACATGAGGCCGCAAATGAAGGGGTGAAGAGCGAACCCTAACCCGCGGAGGAAGTGGGAGATGAATACAATGCTCTCGCCGGATTTTGGTGTGGGGATGACCTGCTGAGGGAGTCCTGGATTAGGGGGTCTCCGGACAGCCGGACTATATCCTTTGGCTAGACTATTGGATTATGAAGATACAAGATTGAAGACTTCGTCTCGTGTCCGTATGGGACTCTACTTGGCGTGGAAGGCAAGCTAGGCAATATGGATATGTATATCTCCTCCTTTGTAACCGACCTTGTGTAACCCTAGCCCCTTTGGTGTCTATATAAACCGGAGGGTTTAGTCCATAGGACAAGATACAATCATACCATAGGCTAGATTCTAGGGTTTAGCCTCTCCGATCTCGTGGTAGATCAACTCTTGTAATACTCATATCATCAAGAATAAATCAAGCAGGACGTAGGGTTTTACCTCCATCAAGAGGGCCCGAACCTAGGTAAAACATCGTGTTCCCTGTCTCCTGTTACCATCCGCCTTACACACACAGTTCGGGACCCCCTACCCGAGATCCGCCGGTTTTGACACCGACATTGGTGCTTTAATTGAGAGTTCCTCTGTGTTGTCGCCGTTAGGCTTGATGGCTCCTACGATCATCGATAGCGATGCAGTCCAAGGTGAGACTTTTCTCCCCGGACAGATCTTTGTGTTCGGCGGCTTCGCACTGCGGGCCAACTCGCTTGGCCATCTGGAGCAGATCGAAAGTTACGCCCCTGGCCACCAGGTCAGGTTTGGAAGCTTAAACTACACGGCCGATATCTGTGGAGACTTGATCTTTGACGGATTCGAGCCCCTGCCTTGTGCGCTGTGCGGTCACGATGAGTATGATTTAGCTCTACCATCGGACCGTATTTAGGTGATCGCACCGGCAGCCGCTCTGAGCCTCAATTCGGAGCCAGTTGTGCCATCCATGGACGGGTGGATGGACCCCGTCACGGAGGCCGTATCCTCAGCGGCGATCGAGTCGAATATCGACCTTACCCTTCACGAGAGCCATGTTGCCAAACTGCCTGATCCTTCTCCGGTCACGGACTCCAAACCGCCTGCGCCCGTTCCTGTCAAATCCGATTGGGCGCCGATCATGGAGTTTACCTCCGCAAATATTTTTCAGCACTCGCCCTTTGGCGACATACTGAACTCATTAAGGTCTCTCTCCTTGTCAGGAGAGGCCTGGCCAAACTACGTCCGGCAGGATTGGGATGCGGATGACAAAGAAATTCGCCACCCACCCACCACCCACTTAGTAGCCACTGTCGATGACTTAACCGATATGCTCAACTTCGACTCCGAAGACATCGACGGTATGGACGACGATGCGGGAGTCGAAGAGGAACCACTGCCCACAGGGCACTGGACAGCCACCTCATCATACGATATATACATGGTGGCACACCCAAAGAAGGCAATGGCGTTGAGACAACGGAGGATGACCCCTCCAAGAAGCAACTCAAGCGTCGGCGTCAGCGGGGCCGCTCTAAGTCCCGCTAAGGCAAAAGTGGTGATACCGGCACCGGAGCTAATAGCACTCCGGACAGTGCCGAAGACAACAACAATCCCCTCCAGCAAGATTTAGAGCAGGAGGATGGAGGAGCCAGCCCTCCTGAGAGAGCGGCAGATGGAGAGGCGGAGGATGATAATTACATGCCTCCCTCCGAAGACGAGGCAAGCCTCGACGATGACGAATTCGTCGTGCCCGAGGATCCCGTCGAACAAGAGCGCTTCAAGCGCCGGCTTATAGCCATGGCAAATAGCCTTAAGAAAAAGCAGTAGCAGCTTCAAGCTGATCAAGATTTGCTAGCCGGCAGATGGACTGAAGTCCTGGCGGCCGTGGAATATAAACTCAAACGCCCCTCCAAGTGTTACCCAAAGTGCAGGTTGCTACCCCGACTGGAGGAGGAAGCACCGAAACCTACATCCCCGGCGTATGACGCGGCTGATCGGCCACCTCGTCGCCGCGATAGAGAAACATTCCAGCCAAAAGCTCAGCCCGCACCCCGACGCCATTCAAATAAGAAGGCATGGGGAAATACGCCAGACCTGCGAGACGTATTGGAGGACAAAGCAAAACATGCAAGATCGATCTACGGATCATGAGGGCGCGCCACTATGTGAGACGACAATCGTCACGCCGAATACAGTAAAAGTAAGTTCGGCCGGGCCGAACACAGCGGGCAAGACTCATTTGAGTTGCGTCGCGACATAGCCCAGTACAGAGGCGCCGCACACCCCCTATGCTTCACATACGAAGTAATGGATCATCAAATCCCAGAGGGTTTCAAACCCGTAAATATTGAATCATATGATGGCACAACAGATCTTGCGGTATGGATCGAGGATTTCCTCCTGCATATCCACATGGCCCGCGGTGATGATCTACACGACATTAAATACCTCCCACTCAAGCTCAAAGGACCAGCTCGGCATTGGCTCAACAGCTTGCCAGCAGAGTCCATTGGCTGTTGGGAAGATCTAGAAGCCGCATTCCTTGACAACTTTCAGGGCACTTATGTGCGACCACCAGATGCCGATGACTTGAGCCACATAATTCAGCAGCCAGAAGAATTGGCCAGGCAATTCTGGACATGGTTCCTAACAAAGAAAAATCAAATCGTCGACTGTCCGGATGTAGAGGCCCTAGCAGCTTTCAAGCACAACTTTCGCGACGAGTGGCTAGCCTGGCACCTTGGTCAGGAAAAGCCGAAATCTATGGTAGCCCTCACGGCACTCATGACCCGCTTTTGTGCGGGAGAAGACGGCTGGCTGGCTCGCAGTCATAACATATCAAAGAACCATGGTACTTCGGATACCAAGGATGGCAATGGCAGGTCATGTCGCAACAAGCATAAGCGCCGCATTAACAGCGACAATACCGAGGATACGGCAGTCAATGCCGGATTCAAAGGCTCTAAACCCGGTCAGCGAAAAAAGCCATTCAAAAGAAGCACTCCGGGCCCGTCTAGTTTGGACCGTATACTCGACGCTCGTGTCAAATACACGGCACCCCCGAAAAGCCAGCCAACCACACCAACAGGGATTGTTGGGTGTTCAAGCAGGCCGGCAAGTGAAATGCCGAAAATAAAGATAAGGGGTCACATAGCGATGACGAGGAGGAGCCCCGACAGCCGAACACCGGAGGATAGAAGAGGTTCCCCCCTCAAGTGCGGACGGTGAACATGATATACGCAACCCACATCCCCAAGAGGGAACAGAAGCGTGCGCTCAGGGACGTATATGCGTTGGAGCCAGTCGCCCCAAAATTCAACCCATGGTCTTCCTGTCTGATCACCTTCGACCGCAGGGACCACCCCACTAGTATCCGTCATGGCGGATTCGCCGCATTGGTCCTAGACCCAATCATTGACGGATTTCACCTCACTCGAGTCCTTATGGATGGCGGCAGCAGCCTGAACCTGCTTTATCAGGACACAGTGCGCAAAATGGGTATCGACCCCTCAAGGATCAAACCCACAAAAATGACCTTTAAAGGTGTCATACCAGGTGTAGAGGCCCATTGGACAGGCTCGGTAACACTGGAAGTGGTCTTCGGATCTTCGGATAACTTCCGAAGCGAAGAGTTAATCTTCGACATAGTTCCGTTCCGCAGTGGCTACCATGCACTGCTCGGGCGAACCCCATTTGCAAGATTCAATGCGGTACCGCATTATGCATATCTCAAGCTCAAGATGCGAGGACCTTCGGGGGTCATCACAGTCAATGGAAACACAGAGCGCTCTTGTCACACCCTAGCTAGTTCAAGCATTAGAGTGTGCATCATGTTTAAATTTCTCTTAAATTTGAAATGGGGAAGGCAGAAACCCCCAACACCCCCCTGGAAACAACTAGGGTTTACTAAAATTATTTTCAATGAACCTGAAATGCCCTTCTAAAAAGTTCACCCTCTTTGTCTTGGGTTAGAACCTCTGGCAAAATTGGTGCACAATTTTCTAGGTCAACAGAAGGTCATTGAATTAAATCATAAGTATTTGAATTTGGGCATTTAAATGCTATAAAATAATTTAAATGCTCAAATAATTCTGGAAATAAATGTTTGCTGTTGGAAATATTCTAAACAAAGCCCACAATTATTTTCAGGATTTTTGGAAACGTTTTAGTATTTTAATTAAAGCCCAACAGTTGCAGTTAAATATAAAAAAACAGAAACAAATCAAAAAAAGAGAGAGAGGGAGCCCACCTGGGCCTTACCTATGCTGGCCCAGCCACCTGGCTTGGCCCAGCCGACTGGCTTGCCAGTCGTCGTCCACCTCCCGCCAGGAGGACGCGGAGCGCGTGGCCGGCGCCCGCGGCCACATGCCGGCCACCTCCTGCTTCTGCCGACATCCCGGAGACGTCCAGGGATGCCACGCGACCCCCACGTCCCCCTCTCATCCTCGCTCACTCTCCACTCGTCTCCCTCACCCTCTCCCGCACCATGGCCGATGCACCTGTCGCCGTCTCACCGCCGTAGTCGCGCCCTCCGTCACCCCCTCGCCTCTCTGACATGTCCAGAAGCTCCGCCGCGACGCCCTCGCCCTCCCCACCGAACCACGCTTCGCCGGAGGCCCTGCATCGCCGCTATCGCTCCGTCTTCAACCTCAGTACCCGCCGGACGCCGTTCATCGATTCGCCTCGCTCCGGTCGCCCTCGAGCTCACTGAGCTGCTCATCGACCTCCCTGTGAGCTCCGCCGCCTTTCCCCTCTTCTTTCCCACGCATTTGCACCCTCTAGGCCATAGTTCCACCATGGACGAAGCTCCTCTCCGCTCGAGCTTGTCGCCGGCGTCGCTCCAGCGACCATTTGGTCCTCCCGTGCTATGCAACATGCTTGCCGCATCGCGTAGTGCCTCGCTAGCGCCTTAGTTTTCGCGTTTGCACGCCGCAGCCCACACCCCGCACATGGCCGAACTCCGGCCGCCGCCTCGGAGCTCGCCGTCATCGTCTCCGGCCACCGTAGGCCCGGCCTCCACCACCACTAGATGCGCGACTGCAAGAGCTCTCCAACGAGCCCAAGAACGGCCTCGCCCGTGCCCTATGGGCGTTTTCCGAGCCGCACCACCGTCTCGGGCCTCGCCGGCTCGAGTCGCCGGTGAGTTTAACCCAGTTGACTCCTGGGTGGGCCCAGGTAGACCCCCCCCTGAGTCTACGATAGGTGGGGCCGGTCTGCTAACTAATCTAGGATTAGTTTTAACTAATTTTAATTAAATCAGTCACTAACATGTGGGCCCAGGCCCCACTGACAGCTAATTAGTGTTAATCTAAACCTGTTAATTAGGTGAGAGGCTGACAGAAGGGGCCCACCAGTCAGGTTTGACCTGGGCTGGCGCCTTTGACCTGCTGAGGTCAGCATGACGCAATGCTGACACAGTAATGCATTTTCTGGATTTATTTTTATTCAGGAAATTCCAGAAAATAGTCAAAACTTCTAAAAATCATAGAAAATCAACCATAGCTCCAAATGCAAAGATTTATATATGAAAAATGATCAGAAAAATTCAATCTATCCATCTGTAATGGTTTCATGCATGACAAAACAAGTTTACCTTGCTGTTTAAGCAGAATAAGGAAATGCACTATTAAAGCCATGTTTAATAAGCTAATAATTGAATCTTTGATTCAAATAAGCACATTCCTTTCTGTTATAGCTTGCATTAGGCCAAGACACATTCATATTGCCATGTCATAGCATGCATCATATTGTTGCATATCGTCATGTGTTGATTGTGTTCCGATGTGTTCTTCGTGGTAGGTTCTGCCTCCGAGGATATTCACGAGTATCCAACTGAAGGGCAGTATCCCACTACCACTCCATCAGGCAAGCAACCCATTGATCATTCCGATACAAACCCATGTTCTCGCTTCTGCTCTTGTTTACTGCATTAAGACAACGCGATTCAAACTGCTGTGTGCTACGGTAGTTGAACCCTTATCCTCTGCATGACCTGTCATTGCCACAGTAACTAGATGAAACCCACTAGCATGTGTAGGAGTTGATTGAGCCATGTATGTGATTCCTACCTTGCTATGCCTGCTATGCTTAGAGTTGTGTCAGGTCTGGTTCATCTGGGTGATGGGCTAGAGTGAAATGCTTATGTCGGTAATATGAGGGATGTGTTGAACATGTTTTGGTAAAGGTATCGATGAGAGGCCATGTAGGAGTACATGGTGGGTTGTTTCATTGAGATCGTCCCTAAGAACTGAGATCTGTATGTGTGATTTAAGATTCAGCTACTACCATGCATTGGGATCCTTAATTGACCCTCTCGGCTTCTTAATCACCCTAGTACTCTGTCCAGGAGTTGCAAATAGTTTCTGGTGTTTGTAGGTTATGTGTTGGCGGCCGTGCGTAGCGCTGACCCTAGGGGTGGGCTATGTTGCGGTAGATACACCGTGGCACGGTGTACCGAGTCACCCGTTTGGTGTCTCGGAACCCTGTTCACATCGTTCGGGGCCGTATGTGGAAACCTCGGCCGGACTCCCTGCGGATGGAACCTGGATAGGTGATAAACCTGGACTAGAGACTTAAGTGTTTAGGTAGGCCGTGGCCGACACCCTCGCTGGGCTTCCGCTTGAAGGTTGCCAGTACATGTCGTGTAAACGGCGGTAAGTGGTGAAAGCGTGTATGACGAAGTACACCCCTGCAGGGTATAAAACTATTCGAATAGTCGCGTCCGCGGTAAAGGACTACTTGGTTGCCTATACAGTTCATAGACAAGTTAATGGATACTACTAAAAGACTCAAGATAAGTGTGAGTACTGAGGATGGCCCTCTCGTAGGATGACGAGGGAGGATCCACGGTGGAGTATTGTGTTGGTGAGTAGTGGACTCGTGTGCGAAAACTATTTTACTGGTGAAGTTCCGTAGGATAGCTTAGCCAAGAGTTAAAGCTGGCTTGCTGCAATAACCCCACCACCTTCTTGAGAATGAGCATGTATATTAGGTTCTGATGTAAGACTTGCTGAGTACCTTGTACTCATGTTTGCTTATTTATTGTTTTCAGACGACAACACTGCCCCCTCCGATGGGTTTTATGTAGACCTTGACGTCGACGAGTGACTAGCCACCCAGGTGGTGATCCTGGCCATGGAGGGCCCTATGTAGATAGACAGGCTTCGAGAAGCCTTCTTTCTTTCTAGTGTCTGTACTCAGACAGGTTGCTTCCGCATGTGCTTGTATGATTGTATGACTTGAGTGTCGGGTCATGTGACCCCTATCTGTATGAACATGTTATGTATGGCTCCCTAGAGCCTTTTAAATAAAGTACTTGAGTTGTAGAGTTTTGTTGTGATGCCATGTTGTATGTACTCATATCGGGCATATTGTGTGTATGATTGAAATGCTTGGTATGAGTGGGATCCGACAATCTAGTTGTTTATCCTTGGCAGCCTTTCTTATGGGGAAATGTAGTCTAGTGTTCCTCGAGCCATAGTAGTCTGCTACAGCCCGGTTCACCGGAGTCCTGCTAGCCCAGCACTATTGTTTAGGACACTTGACTGGCCGGCATGTGTTTCACTTTGTTCCTATGTCTGTCCCTTTGGGAAATGTCATGCGGTGACTTCCGGAGTCCTGCCTAGCCTGCTACAGCCCGGGTCCCCCGGAGTCCTGTTAGCCTAGTGCTACAGCCCGGAATCACTCGCTGATGACCGACATGCTCGATGTGATTCATGTATGCCTGTCTCCATAGATCTGTGCCGCTTTGGGTTCACGACTAGCCATGTCGGCCCGGGTTCTCTGTCATATGGATGCTAGCGACACTATCATATACGTGAGCCAAAAGGCACAAATAGTCCCAGGCCATGGTAAGGCGACACCCGTGGGATACCGTGCGTGAGGACGCAAAGTGATACAAGGTGTTACTGGCTAGATCGACGTGACTTGGAATCGGGGTCCTGACAGCTCTCTCCGCGTGGAGGAGCACACTGCGGCCCTCGCAGCAGAAGCACAAAGCAGCCTCTTAAGGCAATCCACTTGTTCGGCGATTAAGGACCCGGACACCTTCAAGCGCGCCCGGAGTAATCGGCAACAGGACCGCCTGGCACGTCACGAGCTCGCATAGCAATGCGGCCCCCACCCCAGTCCCAGCCAAGCAGCGAAATCCATGCCACGCGTGCATAATTACGCATTAAAAATACCATGGGCACAGGCGGGGAGGGGACACGACTGCGGCACGCTCCAAGTCGCGGCTTAAACCACACTAGGGGCTTCCCGCTTTATTATTTTTCTCTTTCGGGACTTTAATCTCTAGAAACCCTGTCCGGCAGCATGATTGCCGAACACATGATGCAGCAACCAAGGAGGCAAAAAGCTACGTCACACCATGGAACTCCCAGGTGGATTATGATAACGAGTGAAATATTTGCTTTAATACTATTCCTCAGCTTGCCCTTGGAAGGGACATGTTAAACAGTCCCACTTTTTGCTTATCGCACTACCTGTAATATTCTGCTTTAATGCACCTTTCTGAATAAACAACGCATAGCATTAAGACTATTATTGCTTTCTTCCTTTTTATATATATGTTCATTCACGACATCTAGCACCCATACACTCTGGTATGGCCAAGACGCTAGGGGCTTAAGCATACCCCATAATGCGGCGTGAGAAGTCCGAACACTTTCGACAGTGCGCACCCCAAACTTATAGCATTATATGCATCAGCTCCGAATCATGTCTTGGGTCAATAGTTGGATTTGCCCGGCTCCCATGTTTTGGTACCTTACGTTCCGCTATATCGACTAAGGTAGCACTGGGAGAACTACTGCGATTGTGCACCGGTTCTGCTGGGCTAAGCACCTCAGTAGAGAAAGCTAAAACTGACTGTCATGATAAGGCGAGAGACCGGTCGCTGTTCAAGAGGTTTCAAGTCCCTAAAGACTTATGCCGCTTAGAGTGAGGAGTCGGCCCTGTCTGGCTTAAGGCGTGTATCGCGCCCCAAATTCGGCCTTCTAAATACTAGGGGCTTTGCCGAAATTTAAAATTATAGAATTCTATGGCTAAGTGAGAGTGATAACGCATTATAGTCCGATTGCCTTGTTCGTTGTGCTGAGCACCTCCCTCGAAGGACCCAACAATGGGAACAAGAGTGCTCATGTTTATCCCGAACACCCCAGCACTCGTGGCGTGGGGGCAGAAGCTGACGACTAGCCATCTCTCAGATTTGATAAATAGCCGAATAGAAGGTAATATTTTAAATTCAGACAAGCGTTGCATAGCGCATATGAACAAGTTTTCATAATACAAGATTACACAAGCAAGTTCATTCAAATATTACATCTTTTGCACACTCGTCCTCTATGAGACGGACACCCTTCAGGACACCCTCATAGTACATCTTGGTGTGGCGATGCTCCTTGCCCTGCGGCGGCCCTTCCTTCACCAGCTTCACGGCGCCCATCTTGGCCCATTGCACCTTCACACGGGCGAAAGCCCGGCGTGCACCTTCGATGCAGACGGACCGCTTGATGACTTCCAGCCGTGGGCAGGCATCCACAAGCTGCCTCACCAGGCCGAAGTAGCTGTTGGGAAGGGCGTCGACAGGCCATAGCCGTACTATAAAACCCTTCATGGCCTGTTCGGCCGCCTTGTGGAGCTCGACCAGTTGCTTCAGCTGGTCGCTCAGAGGCATCGGGTGTTCGGTCCCAGTATACTGAGACCAGAACAGCTTCTTCATTGAGCTTCCCTCCTTGGCCTGGTAAAACTGTGCGGCATCCAACACGCTGCGGGGCAAATCTGCGAATGCTTCTGGAGAGCTCCGGATTCGGGTAAGTAACAAGTAATTTGCTTTCACATGCTTGCTTTGCATATAGAATGCCTTACCCACCACTATCTTCTTCATTGCATCAATCTCCTGGAGGGCCTTTTGGGCTTCGGCCTTGGCACTCTTTGCACACTCAAGGGCCGTGGCAAGCTTGGACTCTCGCGTCTTCAAATCAAGCTCCAACACCTCGTGCTTCGTCACGAGAGCGTGGAGCTCTTGCTGCACCTCGCCCACCCATGCCTCATGCCTTTCCCGCTCGGTGCGCTCCTTGGCCGCTTTGTTTTCGGCCTTGGATAGCGCTTGCTTCAGGGTCGCCACCTCGGTCGTGGCCCCTAGCAAATTTACGATGATCCTGTCATTTTGCAATCGCATTCTTTTTTTATATATCCATAGACTAGGTACTACTTACCTTTGTTCTCCTCGAGCTGCCTCTTGGCAAGGCCGAACTCTTCCTTGGACCCTTCGAGGTCCTGCTTCAGTGCGGCCACCTCCGCAGTCAGTGCAGCAGAGGCCAGGAGCGAAGCCTGCATACGCATATAGACATACTTATATTAGACTCCTGCGATATTGTTTGATCCTCTGTTCGGCTTTTCTTTGTGAACACCGACCAGAGCATCAGGGCTACTGTCTATGCGGTAATATTTTTCCTATATTTCAAATACTTACCTCAAAGCCTGTCAGAAGGCTGGCACAGGCTTCGGTCAGTCCGCTCTTGGCAGACTGAACCTTCTGGATCACCGCACTCATAATAGTGCGGTGGTCTTCGTTGATGGAAGCGCTGTGAAGCGCTCCCAGCAGATTGTCCAGTGCCTCTGGATGGACAGAGGTCACTAGCACAGGCATCTTGCCCCTTTTGGAAGGAGGCAGCCTGCCTGAGTCCGAAAACACTAAAGGTTCTAGCGCGGTGTTCGGCTCTAGGCCGAACTCGGAGCCCTCGGGAGCCTTGCTCCATCTGCTCCCGGAATCCGGAAGGTCGCCTTGAAGTGCCTCCAGGACTGTCTCCCCTCGATCCGGTGCCTCTTGAGACAATACCTCGGCGTTCTCCATAGGGCAAGGGGAGGTGGCGGTCGGAAGTGGATCGCTATCCATATCCGACGAGCCCAGGGAGCCGTCCGACGATACGTCGATACGGGCTCGTGGCGGTCTGCATAATCATAATTCGACGTTAGGAGAAGCAGTGCGACAAAGGTATGCTATGAATTACTCTGGCATCCGGATACTTATGACTTCGCCAGGGGCTTGGCCCTGAGGAGCCACTCATCTTCGCCTACGGCGGTGGTGGTGGAGTAGTCCGGAAGGAGAGTCCTTCCCTTATTGGACCCTTCGCCCCCCCCCCCCCGGTTGGGGTGGCCTTCCTTTTCTTGTCTCCCCCGACTGGAGGGGGAGCATCTTCATCTTCCTCCTCGTCTTCGGGGGAGGAGTGCGTCGCGGAGTTATCGGACGATGAGTCCAATAACACCTGGCGTCGAGAAATCTTTCAGGTTCCCTTGGCCTTCTTGGTCTTCTCCGGCACCTTGTAAGGAGCCGGAGTCAGCATCTCCGTCAGGAGAGCGTCCGCGGTGTCTTCGGGCAGAGGGGTCGGACAGTTAATTTGCCCCGGTGTCTCCACCCAGTCCTGTCAAAGGCATGGAGCTCAGATCCTGCACATGATTAAGCTAGGGGAAATAAAATATCCTACCAGATGTATAGAACTCATCGAATGCGCTGAGCGCTTCGCACTTAGCCCGCGGTCCTCGATGAGAGAGGGAGGGACCTCAGCGCCCTTGAATAGCACCCTCCAGACGTTATTATGCGTCGTGTCGAAGAGCTCGCTCAGAGTCTGGTGCTGGGCCGAGTCGAACTCCCATAAATTGAAGTCCCGTTGTTGACACGGGAGGATCCGGCGGATGAGCATGACCTGGACTATGTTGACAAGCTCGAGCTTTTTGCTTGCCATATTCCGGATACACTTCTGGAGTCCGTCCAGCTCCACCGATGAACCCCAGGACATGCCCTTCTCTTTACAGGAGGTGAGCTGCGTGGGGATTTCGGATCGAAACTCGGGGGCCACCACCCAATTGGTGTCGCGCGGCTCAGTGATGTAGAACCAGGCCGATTGCCACCCCTTTATGGTCTCCACGAAGGAGCCTTCAAGCCATATAACATTGGGCATCTTGCCCACCATGGCTCCGCCGCATTCTGCTTGTTGGCCCCCCACCACCTTCGGCTTGATATTGAAGGTCTTTAGCCACAGGCCGAAGTGGGGCCGGATGCGGAGGAAAGCCTCACACACAACGATGAACGCTGAAATGTTGAGGATCAAGTTTGGGGCCAGATCATGGAAGTCCAGCCCGTAGTAGAACATGAGACCACGGACGAATGGATGGAGGGGAAACCCCAGTCCGCAGAGGAAGTGGTGGAGGAAAAATACCCTCTCGTGAGGTTCCGGTGTAGGGACGATCTGCCCCGCAGCGGGCAGCCGATGCGCGATATTCGCGGCTAAGTATCCGGCTCCCCATAGCTTCTTGATGTGTCCCTCCATAACGGAGGAAGCCATCCATTTGCCTCCCGCTCCGGACATGTTTGGAGAAGGTTGAGGGGAAGGATGTGGACTTGGGTGTTGGAGATCGAGTGCGCAAGAATGGATGAGCAAGGAGGAAGAAGGCGTGGGTAGAAAAAGGTTAAACCTTGTCCCTTTATAAGGGCGGCCGAAACTATGCGCCCCCACTAGCCCGGTAAAACTCGCTTATCCCCCAAGCGCCGTAATCGATGGCACGGTTGGGTTACCCATGCCCGTATTGATGAGAATCTCGTAATAAGGGGGACACGGTCTCTGCGTTGACAAGACGTGTCAGGAAACTGCCTCGTGTTATGTGCGGGGCTAGTTAAAGGAAACGGTTCGAATAATCACCGGGCCATGGCATAATGTCATGTTGCCAAAACGTGTGTCAGCAGATTAGATTTGTGGAAATATTATTCTCTCTACGATGGTATGTGGAACTTATTTTGCAGGGTCGGACACTATCCTTGTATTCGGATTTTTCTATGATGTATTCGGAGGAGGAACCCGCCTTGCAATGCCGAAGACAACACTGCGCGCCGGACTCATCGTCATTGAAGCCTGGTTCAGGGGCTACTGAGGGAGTCCTGGATTAGGGGGTCTCCGGACAGCCAGACTATATCCTTTGGTCGGACTGTTGGATTATGAAGATACAAGATTGAAGACTTCGTCTCGTGTCCGGATGGGACTCTACTTGGCGTGGAAGGCAAGCTAGGCAATACGGATATGTATATCTCCTCCTTTGTAACCGACCTTGTGTAACCCTAGCCCCTCCGGTGTCTATATAAACCAGAGGGTTTAGTCCGTAGGACAAGATACAATCATACCATAGGCTAGCTTCTAGGGTTTAGCCTCTCCGATCTTGTGGTAGATCAACTCTTGTAATACTCATATCATCAAGAATAAATCAAGCAGGACATAGGGTTTTACCTCCATCAAGAGGGCCCGAACCTGGGTAAAACATCGTGTTCCCTGTCTCCTGTTACCATCCGCCTTAGACGCACAGTTCGGGACCCCCTACCCGAGATCCGCCGGTTTTGACACAAACACCTGCCCTTTCATAGGGAGCCTGTGGGGGATCTCCGCAGTCAGGTACCTCGCCTTCCGAATCTTTGCGATATCCTCACCAAGGAGGCCGCCCACCTACCTTGGGAGATGGATCCGGACATAACTAGAGGGCCGGATAACAATGGGAGAGATCGAATCCTAGGCGCTGGAGCTTGAGGAAGAGGAGGGACGGGTCTGTGCCCCTTTATAAAGGCGAAGAATATCGAACGCCTCCTCACAGGCCTTTATGCTCGCCTATTCCCAAGGGTTCTCCAACAGCACGATTGGATTGCCCGCGCCCATATTAATGAGGATCCCGTGATAAAGGGATGCGACCTCTACTTTGACAAGATGTGCCAATGAAAGCCGCATCTCGAAACATCAAGCGGGAGGCTAAAAGACGGTTCAAAATAATGACCAGGCGGAGACGTGGCGTCTCACTATAAAAATATGTCAGTAGATGGGACTTGTTAAATTTTATACTTTCTACGGTTGTGTGCGGTACTCATTTTGCAGAGCCAGACTCGTCTTCTATCTTCAAAAGACCGCTTTGGAGTATTTGGAGGAGGAACCCGCCTTGCAATGTCGAAGACAATCTGCGCACCGGACACCTCATCATTGAAGCCTGGTTCAGGGGCTACTGAGGGAGTCCTGGATTAAGGGTCATCGGGCGTTCGACTTGTGTGACATGAGCCAGACTGTTGGGCCGTGAAGATACAAGATAGAAGACTTCCTCCCGTGTCCGGATGAGACTCTCCTTTGCGTGGATGTCAAGCATGGCATCCAGATGTATTATTTCCTTTCTCTATAACTGACTTTGTGTAACCCTAGTCCCCTCCGGTGTCTATATAAACCAGAGGGTTTAGTCCATAGAGACAATCACAATCATACAGGCTAGACATCTAGGGTTTAGCCATTATGATCTCGTGGTAGATCAACTCTTGTAATCCTAATATTCATCAAGATCAATCAAGCAGGACGTAGGTTATTACCTCCATCAAGAGGGCCTGAACCTGGGTAAAACATCATGTCCCCTGTCTCCTATTACCATCGACCTTAGGCATACATTTCGGGACCCCCTACCCGAGATCCGCCGGTTTTGACACCGACAGTGTGTGCACTCATGGTTGATCAATTTGTTTCACAGTTTGGACTATGAGATAACGATACTTTTGAACATGCATGCTATACCTTGAAGTACTAGAATTACAAACCTAAGATTAGAATTTTGGAATTCGACTGCATCATTAGCTTTTGTAATTCATTTAAACCCGGGTACATTTTTTAAGCCAGGATTTCGTGATTTCAAATTCATATATAAAATCTAGATATATACACATACGGGCATGTTCAAACTTTATAATCATCCACCTTATTCATACACATACACATTTTTGCTTTTGTCAACATATTAAGGATAAACACATTTGGAATTTCATTTGAATTGGACCGTATGATGGTATTTGCTGGTACTAGCTCAATGATCCATATTTGAAATTGATTGGACAATCCAAGTTTCGAGTTGGATACATTGATTTTCAAAACTTGCACCTTTTTTGCGTGCAAAAAAAATAAATTCTCGGCCATGATATCATAGTCGGCCGTACAAGAGCAGAACACTTATAATTTCAGACGCCAAAGGCTTTCAAACTTTCCGCTCACATCGAAATATCTCGCGCCTGAAAGTTTAGCCCTGCAATATTCCTGTTTTACCCCTGCCACATGAACGGAAAAGGGCTGCTTTGGTAACTCCATTGTTTTCCCCTCTTTGCCCCCAACATTCTTCCCCAGAGCCCCTCCCCTTCCCCTCCCCGACCCCCCCCAACCACGGCAAGCCGCTGAATCTAGTCCTCCGCCACAGCGGTGGACCTCACACCCCGTCGGATCTACCTTCCGCACCTTGGAACCCCCAACTACCAACTCACCACTTCACAGGAGCCCCTTCAGCGACTAGCTTGTCCACCACTCCAGATCTCCTTGACCACCATCATGGTCCACCGCACCGGGTCTGCTTAATCGGCGCTCTCGTCCACCACAGTGTAGGCCCTTCACTGACTCCCTCGTCCGCCCCATCGCTGGCCCTTCATACAAGCCCTCGTCCACTGCGACAGATCCGCCTCATCAAAAGCACTGTACACCGCGCCCGCCGACGCCTTCGTCCACTGCACTGGACCCGCTCCACGGATGCCATATTCAACTCCACCAGCCCTGCTTTACTGACGCTGTAGCCTCATCAGGTTATTTTGATTGTACTCCTTTAGTTTTTCTCTTCTTTATCGTGGAACTATTCACTTACCACAGATGAGCTTTCTTGTATGTTGACAAGCACCGCAGCCGAAGCACCGGAGCTGCTTCAGCAAGGGCGACAGCCGGCCCAAACTCAACCGTAACATGAGCACCATCGATGACCCTTAGCTATCAAGTATGACAATGATACCCATACGCCACCGAGAATCAAGTAATATTATCCAATGACCAGCGCCTACATTCACTTTCTTAGCATAAGCACCGCACCCTTGAATTTCTTCATGGCATCATTCAATTTTTCATGAGACGTGTTATTCTGCTTGCACCTATAGGGCCATACTTCTGGCAGTGAACATGTTACATGTGCTAAATTACAAACCAGTGCACATATAGTTACAATGCTTTAGTTTTGTCCTAAGTATTACTCTACTTCCTAGATATCACTGCCTACTATTTTACTTCTTGCATGCTATATTTATTATAATGGTGTTGTTCTGATGCCACCTGTTGGTTCCATCAGACTGCTTCATGTTCTCTATGCTTAATTACACATCAGCAAACTAGCATGTGGTTCCACTGCTTTTTATTTGTTTTACCCTACATTTTCTGATGCTAGCTATTACATCACTGCTCCGAGCCTCTGTTCATTACTTTTTTGTGTGTTCTTGATCTTCCCAAGTTGCATGACTAATTTGATGCTTCTATTAATTATGGAGCTGCCAACCCCATCAAGCAAAATATTTGTTCTTTTGGGGTTGGCACCTCGAACAAGCATAAAAATAGAGTGAAGCACATATATTGTCGTGTAAGCACACACCCTTCTTTCATTAGTTTAGATGAACCATTGATGATCAATTCGAACCAGTTCTTTTTTTTCTTTCTTATTTGAAATCCAAATCAAAATGCCTCAACTTGATAAATTAACTTATTTCTCACAATTCTTCTGGTTATGTCTTCTCCTCTTTACTTTTTATATTCTCTTATTTAATAATAATAATAATGAATACTTGGAATTAGTAGAATTCTCAAACTACGGAACCAACTGCTTTCGCACCAGGGGGGCGAGATCCGGAGCAAGGACCCTAAGAATCTGGAAGATATCTCGAGAAAAGGTTTTAGCACCAGTCTCTCATATATGTACTCAGACTTTGGTTTGGGGGCTGCTGACCCCTTCGTGTCGACAAGGAAACTGTGGACGACAATGGGTTTAGAATTCGAATAAAACGAAGACCCTATCGAACAAATAGAGGAAAGGGCGGAAAGGGGGAAAAGGCGATTAAAATTAATTTTACCTAAATAGAGGGTGCAGAATAAACTACAACAACTAGATTTGCAACCACGGGATGCTGACGATATCTTCAAAGAACATTGCAACAACAGCGAGGCTTCACAGCAACATATGGTAAGCCAGTGTGTTTTAGTACATGTGAAATGTAATGCATGTGGGCTGCTTTCTTGGCTTGTGCCCTCAACCTGTAATCCTACAGAATTACAAATAGTTCAGTTGTCTGCTTTGTTTTATTGCTTGATTCGAATGCTTGTTTGTTACTTGTTAGGCTATACCTGAGTTGGCCAATATGTCAGCAGTGCCTGCTGTACTATCGTAAAGAAATGCAAGCCTAGTTCATTTGAGTCCTTAACTTTTCCTATGAACTTCATCACAAGACTGTCTTCGTAGTTTATATGAGGCCACACTGTTAAGTGCTTTCTCAAATTATTTCAACTGCTTAGATGCCTTGGCAACTTAAATATAGCGGTGGTACACTCCCTTTAAACTAGTGATGTCAAGTGGGTCCCGTTTAATCCCGATTAAAGTCCACTAGTGGTATGATAGTTAAAAAGAGTTTTTTGTTTTTTAAGGAAAATGAACTAGGGAGCTAGCAAAAACTACATAGATGGGACTGGCGGGTGTCATTTATTTGCCACTTATATCCCTAGTTTCATCTTACCATTTTAATTTCTTTTTGGATGATGCTGCTTCGAACCATTTAAATATAGCTTGCCATGCTCGGCAATAATTCGTATGTCGTTTACCATGTAAGCTTACTGCCTGGATCATGCGATAACTATCTCTTACTTATGTCCAGCGGAAACCTTTCAGGATGCCGTTCACACTAGGACAAAATGTACAACCCCAGAATCAATTTGTGGAAGCAGTGCGCCATCCATGTTACCAGATGGTAGCAGTTCAGAGGCAACACCGCCGGAGAGCAGTCTGAGCACAGATATTATAGTTTTTGAGGCTCTACTAGAGGCAAAAAGATATGGTGTGGCTGCCATGAATGAGGTGATCTTGATCTTGAGGTTGGAAATTATGCAATTAGCTGCACGCATTATGCAAGCAACCCAAGAATTGGAGGAAGTAAGAATGTTGCATTTGAAGACGGAGGAGGTCATGTTGTTTCTGCTATCTGAAGCCCAGGGTAATCCCGGTTCTTCTTTAGATACCAGTTAAAATTGTCATGAGATTATTGTACTTGCATGTTATGTCATGTCTCTGAATGGATTATGTTGTAAGACCCCCTATGTTGTAAGACCCCCTATGTTGTCCATGTTGTAATACCAGTTAAAATTCAGTAGGTTGGATACCAGTTAAAATTGTCATGATCCGAATTTTTTAGGTGAAGTAATCCTCGGTACTTGTATGATTGACATAAGGTGAACTATTTTTAGTGTGAGCATATTGTATTGGATGAAATAACTGTATGACTCAAAGTGTATCCAACCTACTGAATTCGAAGATCACGGCATTTCTAAATCATAATCATATATAAAGGTGGAATAAATCTTTGTTGTGGTTTTGAAGAAATAAATAACAAAACATAGAATTATCTGTGGATATTCGTAATCGAATACAAATTGGATTTGAATTTAGTTGCCAGGGCCAAGGGTAAATGTGAATGCTAATTCTCCCAAGTTTTGAACAAAGCGGCTAAACACCCACTATCATTTGTGGGCTACCCGAAGCAAGTGTTTGCGAGATGGAAATTACTGTCTACCCCTGACACTTGACATCCTAATCGACCAGATTTACACTGTTGTCGATAGGGTAGACTAGTAACTTCAATCAGACGTGACACGACCGCCTCTAAGCCCATTCAGACACGATGGGCGCCAAATGTGGGCGGCGAAACACATTTGATTCAAGCTCGTCTGAAAGACATGTGTCTCTCCCTCCATTTCCCCATTCATACACGGTGGGCGGCAAAACAAACTCTCCTCGTCTGAAATTGATGTAGGCAAATATTTTAAATAGGGCTAGATGTGTAACTTCCCTCAGATGTGACACAACCTCCCTACGTGTCAGCCCCGTTCATACATCATGGGCGCCAACCGTGGGCTGCAAAACACCCTCTATCGGTGTCAAAACCGGCGGATCTTGGGTAGGGGGTCCCGAACTGTGCGTCTAGGCGGATGGTAACAGGAGACAAGGGACACGATGTTTTTACCCAGGTTCGGGCCCTCTCAATGGAGGTAAAACCCTACTCCTGCTTGATTAATATGGATGATATGGGTAGTACAAGAGTAGATCTACCACGAGATCAGAGAGGCTAAACCCTAGAATCTAGCCTATGGTATGATTGTTGTGATTGTGTCCTATGGACTAAACCCTCCGGTTTATATAGACACCGGAGGGGGCTAGGGTTACACAGAGTCGGTTACAAGGAAGGAGATCTACATATCCGTATTGCCAAGCTTGCCTTCCACACCAAGGGGAGTCCCATCCGGACACGGGACAAAGTCTTCAATCTTGTATCTTCATAGTCCAACAGTCCGGCCAAAGGTTATAGTCCAGCTATCCGGACACCCCCTAATCCAAAACTCCCTCAGTAGCCCCTGAACCAGGCTTCAATCACGATGAGTCCAGCGTGCAGATTGTCTTCAGCATTGCAAGGCGGGTTCCTCCTCCGAATACTTCATATAAGATGTTTGAACACGAGGATCGTGTCCGGCTCTGCAAAACAAGCTCCACATACCATCGTAGAGAGAGAGTAACGTTTTCACAAATCTAATCTGCTGACGTATTCTATGGCATGACATCACACCACCGCCAAGCCTTCATTTGAATCATTTTTTACTGTCCCACCTCAGCACGTTCTGCGAGGCGGTTTCCTTGGCACGTCTTGTCGAAGCAGAGATCGTGTCCCCTGATCACGGGATTCTCATCAATACGGGCGTGGGTAACCCAACCGTGCCATTGATTACGGCGCTTGGGGGATAAGCGAGTTTTACCAGGCTGGTGGGGACGCATAGTTTCGTCCGCCCATATAAAGGGACAAGGATTCACCTTTTCATCCACGCCTTCTTCCTCCTTTGCTCATCCATTTTCGCACACTCGAGCTCCAGCGCCCAAGTCCGCATTTCCCACCTCAACCTTCTCCAACCATGTCCGGAGCGGGAGGCAGGTGGATGGTCTCCTCCGTCACGGAGGGACACGTCAAGAAGCTGAGGAGAGTCGAATACCTGCCCGACGACATCGCGCACCGGCTCCCAGATGAGGGGCAGCTCATCCCCACCCCCAGGCCCCACGAGAGGGTAGTGTTCCTTACCCATTTCCTCCGCGTACTGGGATTCCGTATCCACCCATTCATCCGGGGGCTCATGTTCTACTACGGCCTGGATTTCCACGATCTGGCCCCAAACTTCATCCTCAATATCTCGGCGTTTATCGTCGTGTGCGAGGCCTTCCTCCGCATCAAGCCCCACTTCGGCTTATGGCTGAAGACCTTCAATGTCAAGCCGAAGGTAGTGAGCGGCCGCCAGGTGGAGTGCGGAGGCGCCATGGTGGGCAAGATGCCCAGCGTCACATGGCTCGAGGGCTCCTTCATGGAGACCATAAAGGGGTGGCAATCGGGGTGGTTCTACATCACCGAGCCGCGTGACCCTGAATGGGCAGCGGCCCCCGAGTTCCGATCTGGCATCCCCACGCGGCTCACCTCCTGGCAAGAGAAGGGCCTGTCATGGGGTAGTTCGGGAGAGCTGGTCGGACTTCAAACATGTATCCAAAACATGGTGAGCAAGAAGCTCAAACTCATCAACGTAGTGCAGGTCATGCTCATCTGCCGGATCCTCCCGTGTCAACGACGGGCTTTCAACTTGTGGGAGTTCGACCCGGCCCAGCACCAAACTCTGAACAGGCTCTTCGACACGACACACGAGGATGCCTGGAAGGTGCTATTTAAGGGCGCCGAGGTTCCCCCTCCCACTACCGAGGATCGCGGATTCTGCGCGAAGCGCCAAGCCAGCGCGGTAAGCTGTTTTACCTCTTACAGGATACTTGTTTTTCATAGTTTGACTCTATGCGGGATCTAAGCTCCCGTACCTTTGACAAGACTGGCAGGAGACGGCCAGACAGATCGACTGTCCGGCTCCTTTGCCCGAAGGCCCAGCAGACGCCTGCTTGGCGGAGCTGCTGGTTCCGGCACCTTACGTGGTGCTGGAGAAGAAGGCCAAGAAGCAGGCCACGGGAACCCGAAAGAGTTCCCGGCGCCCAGTGGTGCCGGACTCATCGTCCGATGACTCCAAGGCGCACTCCTCCCACGAAGATGAGGAGGAAAAAGAGGCTTCTTCCCCTCCAGTAAGGGGAGAAAAGAAAAGGAAGGTTGCCCCAACTGGGGAGGCCAGAGGGTCCAAGAAGGGAAGGACCCTTCCTCCGGACTACTCCACCAACGCCGCCGACAGCGAAGAGGAGTGACCGCCCAGGGCCAAGCCCCTGGCGAAGTCGTAAGTATTCGGACACCAGAGTGACTCGTAGCGTTCCTTTATTGCACAGCTTCTCCTAACGCCGAATATAATCATGCAGTCCGCCCCGAGCCCAAGTTGACATATCATCGAGTGGTTCCTTGGATTCGTCGGATGTGAATAGCCACTTCCGACCGCTTCCACCCCTCACCCTACGGACAACGCCGAGGTGTTGTCGCAAAAGGTTCCAAGCCAAGGGGAGGTGGTCCTAGAGGTGCCGCAAGGCGACCTTCCGGACTGCAGGCGAAAAGGGAGCAAGGCTCCCAAGGGCTCCAAGTCCGGCCCTGGGCCGAACACCGCACGGGAACCTTCAGTGGTTCCGGACTCCGGCAGACGGCCCCCCACTAAGAAGGGCAAGCCTACCGCGCTGGTGACCTCCGTCCAACCGGAGGCACCGGATAACTTGCTAGAGGTGCTTAACGGCGCCTCCATCGACGAGGAGCACCGCACTATTATGAGTGCGGTGATCCAGAAAGTTCAGTCCACCAAAAGCGGGCTGACTGAAGCCTGTGCCAGCCTTCTAACAGGCTTTGAGGTATGTAAAAATATATGGAAATATTACCGCATAGACAGTAGCCCCTGATGCTCTGTTTGGTGTTCAAAAAGAAAAGCCGAATAGAGGATCTAATAATATTCGTAGGAGTCTAACATAATTATGTCGATATGTGTATGCAGGCTTCGCTGCTGGCCTCTACCGCACTGACTGCAGAGGTTGATGCGCTGAAGCAGAACCTTGAGCAGTCCGAGCAAGAGCTTGGTCTTGCCAAGAAGAAGCTCGAGGAGAGCCAAGGTAAGTAATGCCTTGTCTATATGAGTATGTAAAAAAGATGCAGTTGCAAAAAATGATAGGATCGTTGTGGTTATGGCAGGGGACACGAACGAGGTGGTGGCCCTGAAGCAAGCGCTGTCCTAGGCCGAAAACAAAGTGGCCATGGAGCACACCGAGCGAGGGAAACAGGAAGCGTGGGTGGAGGAGGTGCGGCAAGAGCTCCAGGCTCTTGTGAAAAAACACGAGAGTTTGGAGCTTGACTCGAAGACGCGAGAGTCCGAGCTCGTGACGGCCCTTGAAGGCACCAAGTCTGCCAAAGCCGAAGCCCAAAAAGCCCTCCAGGAAATTGAGGCGATGAAGAAGATAGTGGTGGGTAAGGCATTCATTATGCAAAGCAAGCACATGAAAGTGAATTACTTGTTACTTACCCGAGTCCAGAGCTCTCCAGGAGCGTTCATAGATTTGCCCCGCAACGTGTTAGATGTCGCCACCTACTACCAGGCTGAGGAAGGGAGCTCGACGGAGAAGGTGTTCTGGTCTCAGTATGGTGAGGCCGGACACCCACTGCCCTTGAGCGACCAGCTGAAGCAGTTGGTCGGGCTCCATAAGGTGGTCGAACAGGCCATGAAGGGTCTTATAGTCCGATTGTGGCCTGGAGAGGCCATGCCTGGGAGCTACTTTGGGTTGGTGAGGCGGCTGGCGGATGCATGTCCATGGCTTGAAGTCATCAAGCGCTCCGTCTGCATCGAGGGCGCCCGCAAGGCGCTTGCCCGTGTTAAAGTACACTAGGGCAAGATGGATGCTGAGAAGCTGGTGAAGGACGGGCCACCGCAGGGCAAGGAGCATCGCAACCCCGAGATGTACTATGAGGGCGTCCTGAAGGGTGCCTGCCTTGTGGCGGATGAATGTTCCAAGGATGTAATTTTTGAGTGAACTCGCATTTGTGATCCTGTACGCTGAAAACTTTTTCATATGCGTTGTGCAACGCTTGTTTGAATTTAAGATATTACCTTCTATGCGGCCGTTTATTAAATCTGAGAGATGGTGAGTCGTCGGCTTCTGCCCCCGTGCCATGAGTGCTGGGGTGTTCAGGATAAACCTGAGCACTCTTTTTCCCTTTCTTGGGTCCTTCGAGGGAGGTGCTCAGCACAACGAACAAGGCTATCGGACTATAATGCCTTATCACTCTCACTTAGCCAGAGAATTCTATAATTTTAAATTTCGGTGAAGCCCCTAGTGTTCGGAAGACCGAGTTCGGGGCGCTATACACGCCTAGGCCGGACAAAGCCGACTCCTCGCCCTAAGCGGCATAAGTCTTTAGGGACTCGAAACCTCTCGAACAGGGACCAGCTCTCGCCCTATCATGACAGTCAGTTTTAGCTTTCTCTACTGAGGTGCTTAGCCCAGCTGCACCGGGGCACAATTGCAGTAGTTCTCCCAGTGCTACCTTAGCCGATATAGCGGAACGTAAGGTACCAAAACATGGGAGCCGGGCAAACCCAACTATTGACCAAAGACATGATTCAGAGCTGATGCATATAATGCTATAAGTTCGGAGTGCCGCACTTGTGAAAGTGTTCGGACTTCTCACGCCGTGTTATGGGGTGCTTGAGCCCCTGGCGTATTGGCCGTACCAAAGTATACGGGTGCTACATGTCATGACTGAACATATATGCATAAAAAGGAATGAATGGAGAATGCAATAATACACTGAAGCTAAGCATTGTTTATTCGAAAAAGGTGCATTAAAGCAGAATGATACAAATAGTGTGATAAGCAAGAGGTGGGACTATTTGACATGTCCCCTCCAGGGGCGAGTTGCGGGATAGTATTTAAGACAGGTATTTTGCTCGTTATAGAGACCACCTGGGATTTCCACAGTGTGACGTAGCTTTCTGCCTTCATGGTTGTTGTATCGTGTGTGCGGCGATTGTACTGCCGTACAGGCCTTCCGGAGAGTAAAGTCCTAAAAGTAAGAAAAAAATGGTAAAATCGGCAGCCCCTAGTGCGGTTGAGCCGCGTTTTTGGGGCGTGTCGTGGTCGTGCCCCTCCCCCTGTGCCCATGGTATTTTCAGAGCGTAATTATGTACGCGTAGCATGGATTTCGCTGTTTCGCGAGGGCTGGGGTTGGGGCCGTATTGCTACGCTCGCTCAGAACGTGCCAGACGGTCTTGTTGTAGGTTACTCCGGGCGCGTTTGATGGTGTCCGGACGTTTTATCGCCGGACTAGAGAATTGCCTTGAGAGGCTGCTTTGGACTTCCATTGCGAGGGCCACCGTGTGCTCCTTCGTTCGGAGAGAGCGCTCGGTGTTTCCATTGACTGTAATGACTCCCCGAGGTCATGGCATCTTGAGCTTGAGGTATGCGTAGTGCGGCACCGCATTGAACTTTGCAAACGCGGTCCACCCGAGCAGTGCATGGTAGCCACTGCGGAACGGGACTATGTCGAAGATTAACTCCTCGCTTCAGAAATTATCCAAGGATCCGAAGACCACTTCAAGTGTGACTGAGCCTGTGCAATGGGCCTCTACACCTGGTATGACGCCCTTAAAGGTCGTTTTTGTGGGTTTAATCCTTGAGGGATCTATGCCCATTTTGCACACTGTGTCCTGATAAAGCAGGTTCAGGCTGCTACCGCCGTCCATAAGGACTCGAGTGAGGTGAAATCCGTCAATGATTGGGTCTAGAACCAGTGCGGCAAATCCGCCATGGCATATACTAGTGGGGTGGTCCCTGCGATCGAAAGTGATCGGGCAGGAGGACCATGGGTTGAACTTGGGGGCGACTGGCTCCAAAGCGTATACGTCCCTTAACGCACGCTTCTGCTCCCTCTTGGGGATGTGGGTTGCGTATATCATGTTCACCGTCCGCACTTGTGGGGGAAACCCCTTCTGTCCTCCGGTGTTTGGCGGTCGAGGCTCCTCCTCATCGTCGCTATGTATCCCCTTGTCTTTATTTTCGGCATTTAACTTGCGGGCCTGCTTGAACACCCAACAATCCCTGTTGGTGTGGTTGGCTGGCTTGTCAGGGGTGCCATGTATCTGACACGAGCGATCGAGTATATGGTCCAAACTGGACGGGCCCGGAGTGCTTCTTTTGAATGGATTTTTCCGTTGATCGGGCTTAGAGCCTCTGAATCCGGCATTAACTATCGTATCCTCGGTATTGTCGTTGTTAATGCGGCGCTTATGCTTGTTGCGACGTGACCTGCCATTGTTGTCCTTGGTATCTGAATTACCAAGGCTCTTTGACATGTTATTGCTACGAGCTAGCCAGCTGTCTTCTCCCGCGCAAAAGTGGGTCATGAGTGTTGTGAGGGCTGCCATAGATTTCGGCTTTTCCTGTCCAAGGTGCCGGGCAAGCCACTCATCGCGGATGTTATGCTTGAAAGCTGCTAGGGCCTCTGCATCCGGACATTCGACGATTTGATTTTTCTTAGTTAGGAACCGTGTCCAGAATTGCCTGGCTGATTCCTCTGGCTGTTGAATTATGTGGCTCAAGTCATCGGCATCTGGTGGTCGCGCATAGGTGCCCTGGAAGTTGTCGAGGAATGCGGCTTCCAGGTCCTCCCAACAACTTATGGATTCTGCTGGCAAGCTGTTGAGCCAATGCCGGGCTGGTCCTTTAAGCTTGAGTGGGAGGTATTTGATGGCGTGTAGGTCGTCTCCACGGGCCATGTGGATATGAAGGAGATAGTCCTCGATCCATACCGCGGGATCTGTCGTACCATCATATGATTCGATATTCACGGGTTTGAAACCCTCTGGGATTTGATGATCCATTACTTCATATATGCGGCGCCTCTGTACTGGGCTATATCACGACGCAGCTCAAATGAGTTTTGTCTGTTGTGTTCGGCCCGGCCAGATTTACTTTTGCTGTATCCGGTGTGACGGTTATCGTCTCGTGTCGTGGGGCGCCCACACGATCCGTAGATCGATCTTGTTTGCCTTGCTTTGTCCTCCAATATATCTCACAGGTCTAGCGTGTTTCCCCGAGCCTTGGTATTTTTTGAGTGGCGCCGGGGTGCGGCTTGAGTTGTGGGCCGAGAGGCCTCTCTGTCGCGGCCACGAGGTGGCCGGTCAGCCGTGTCATATGCTGGGGACGTAGGTTTAGATGCTTCCTCTTCTAATCAGGGTAGCAACCTGCGTTTTGGGTAGCTTTTGGAGGGGCGTTCGAGTTCATATTCCTCGGCCGCAAGGACTTCAGTCCATCTGTCGGCTAGCAAGTCTTGATCAGCTCTAAGCTGCTGCTGCTTTTTCTTAAGGCTATTTGCCGTGGCTATAAGCTGGCGCTTGAAGCGCTCTTGCTCAATGGGATCCTTAGGCACGACAAATTCGTCGTCGCCGAGGCTTGCCTCGTCTTCGGAGGGAGGTATGTAATTATCATCCTCTTCCTCTCTATCTGCCGCTCTCTCATGAGGGCTGGCTTCTCCATCCTCCTGTGCTGAATCTTGCTGGAGGGGGTTGTCTTCGGCATTGTCCGGGGTGTTATTATCTCATGTGCCGGAATCACCATTTTTGCTTTGGCGGGACTTAGAGCGGCGCCGCTGACGCCGGCGCTTAGGTTGCTTCTTGGAGGGGTCATCCTCTGTTGTTCCGTCGCCATTGCCATCTTTGGGTGTGTCCACCATATATATGTCATATGACGAGGTGGCTTTCCAGTGCCCTATAGGCGTTGGTTCCTGTTCGTCTTCTGCATCGTCGTCCATACCGTCGATGTCTTCGAAGTCGAAGTCGAGCATGTCGGTCAAGTTATTGACAGTGGCTATGAAGTGGGTGGTGGGTGGGCATCGAATTTCTTCGTCGTCCGCATCCCAATCCTGCCGGTCATAATCCGGCCAGGACTCTCCTGACAAAGAGAGACCTTGGTGAATTTAGTATGTCATCGAAGGGTGAGTGCTGAAAGATATCCGCGGCAGTGAACTCCATGATCGGCGCCCAATCGAATTCGATTGGTAGGGGCATGGATGGTCCAGAGTCCGGGGGAGAGTCCGGCGATGGGGAGTCACGGGCCTTGCAAAGGATAAGTGTCGGTGTCAAAACCGGCGGATCTCGGGTAGGGGGTCCCGAACTGTGCGTCTAGGCCGGATGGTAACAGGAGACTGGGGACACTTTGTTTTACCCAGGTTCGGGCCCTCTCGATGGAGGTAAAACCCTACTCCTGCTTGATTAATATTGAAGATATGGGTAGTACAAGAGTAGATCTACCACGAGATCAAGGAGGCTAAACCCTAGAAGCTAGCCTATGGTATGATTGTGTATGGAGTTGATCCTCTATGGGCTACAACCCTCCGGTTTATATAGACACCGGATAGGGGTAGGTTTACACAGAGTCGGTTACAATGGTAGGAGATCTTGAATATCACATCGCCAAGCTTGCCTTCCACGCCAAGGAAAGTCCCATCAGGACACGGGACAAAGTCTTCAATCTTATATCTTCATAGTCCAGGAGTCCGGGTGAAGGTATAGTCCGGCTATCCGAACACCCCCTAATCCAGGACTCCCTCAGTAGCCCCTGAACCAGGCTTCAATGATGACGAGTCCGGCGCGCAAATTGTCTTCGGCATTGCAAGGAGGGTTCCTCCTCCAAGTCCTTCATAGAAGATTGTAATCACCAAGAGTAGTGTCCGGCTCTGTAAAATAAGTTTCCACATATTGCTATGGAGAGAATAATATTAACACAAATCAAATCTGCTGACGTATTCTGTAGTGCGCCATCACACTACAACCAAGTCCTCTACTCGAATTGTTTTTACTTTTCCACCTCAGCATGTTTTGCGAGGTGGTTTCCTTGGCACGTCTTGTCAAAGCAGAGATCGTGTACCCTTTTTACGGGATTCTCATTAATACGGATGTGGGTAACCCAACCGCGCCATTTATCACGGCGCTCGGGAGGCAAGTGGGGATGCATAACCGCATCCGCCTATATAAGGGGATAAGGATCCACCCTATTTACCTACGCCTTCTTCCTCCCTTGCCTACCCATCTCTCGCGCACCCGAGCTCCAGCGCCCAAGCCCGCACTCCCCACCTCAACCTTCTCTAGCAATGTCCGGAGCGGGGGGCAAATGGATAGTCTCCACCGTTACGGAGGACAAAATCAATAAGCTAAGGAAGGCCGGGTATCTGTCCAAGGACATCGCGCACCAGCTTTCCGAGAAGGGACAGCTTATCCCCACCCCAAGGCCCCATGAGAGGGTGGTATTTCTCCTCCACTTCCTCCGCGGACTGGGTTTTCCACTCCACCCATTTGTCCGGGGGCTCAGTTTTACTACGGCCTGGATTTCCACGATCTGGCTCCGAACTTCATCCTCAACATCTCGGCGTTTATCGTCGTGTGCGAGGCCTTTCTCCGCGTCCACCCCCATTTCGGCCTCTGGCTCAAGACTTTCAACGTCAAGCCCAAGGTGGTGAGCGGCAGCCAGGCGAAGTGCGGAGGCGCCATGGCGGGCAAGATGGCCAACGCCTTATGGTTCGAGGGCTCTTTCGTGGAGACCCTAAAGGGATGGCAATCCGGGTGGTTTTATATCACCGAGCCACGCAATCCGGAATAGACTGCGGTCCCTGAGTTCCGATCCGGACCCCCCATGCGGCTTGTGTCCTGGAAAGAGACGGGCCTGTCATGGGGCGACGAGAAAGAGGTGACCGGATTGCAAACATGCATCCGGTCCCTGGTGAACAAGCCAATCCGGCTTGTCAACATAATCCAGGTTATGATCGTCCGTCGGATCCTCCCGTGCCAACACCGGTATTTCAATCTGTGGGAGTTCGACTCGGCGCAGCATCAAACCCTCAGCAAGCTCTTCGACACAACGTACGAAGATGCCTGGAAGATGCTATTCAAGGGCGCCGAGGCTCCCGCATCCGCTTCCGAGGACCGCGGATACAGCTCACAGCGTCACGCTAGCAAGGTATGCTATCTACACCTGTTACAGGATGTTCAAGCTTTTTTCATAGTTTGACTCTATGTGGGATCTAAACTCCCTTGCCTTTGACAGGCTTGGCGGGCGATGGCCGAACCGATTAACTGTCCGGCTCTGCTGCCCGAAGACCCAGCCCCAACTCTACTGGTGAAGCTGCTGACTCCGGCGCCTTATGTGGTGCCGGAGAAGAAGGCTAAGAAGAAGAAGACCACGGGGACTCAAAAGAGTACCCGTAATGTGGTGTTGTCGGACTCGTCATCTGGCGAGTCCGAGACGCCCTCCTCCCATGTAAACGAGGAGGAGGAAGAAGAAACCTCTCCCCCTCCAGCGGGGGGAGGAAAGAAGAGGGAGGCCGCCCCAACTGGGGAGGCCGATGGGTCCAGGAAGAGGAAGACCCCTCCGCTAGACTATTCCCCCGACGCCGAAGAAGACGAAGAGGAGTGGCCGGACAGGGCCAAGCATCCGGCGAAATTGTAAGTTCGGATATCAGAGTAACTCGTGATGTTCCTTTGTTGCACAGCTTTACCTAATGTCGACGATACTTATGCAGCCCGCCCCGGGCCGAACTCAACGAGTCGTCGAGCGGCTCCCTGGATTCATCGGACATGAACTCCGTTCCGCCCGTTGTCTCCCCCCGCACTGCGGACGACGCCGAAGTGGCATCGCGACAAGCTCCGGGGCAGGAGGAGGTGGTCCTGGAGGAGCCGCAAGGCAACCTCCCGGACTCCAGGAGTAAAGGGGACAAGACCCCCCCAGGGCTCCAAGTCCGGCCTTAAGCCGGACACCATGCCGGAATCTTCAACGATTCCGGACCGCGGTAGGCGAGCTCCTTCCAAGAGGAGCAAGTCTTCTGAGCCGGTAACCTCCGTCGAACCAGAGGTGCCGGACAATCTGCTAGAGGTGCTTGAAGGCGCCTCCATCGATGAGGAGCACCGTACTATTATGAGTACGGTGATCCAGAAGGTCCAGTCCGCCAAGAGTGGGCTGAGTGAAGCTTGCGCTAGCCTCCTAACAGGCTTCGAGGTAAGTAAAAATATGTAAAAATATTATCGCATAGACAGTAGCCCCTGATGCTCTAGTTGGCGTACGGAAAGAAAAGCCGAATAGAGGATCTATTAAATTTCGCAGGAGTCTAAAAATAAAGAGTCAATATGCATATGCAGGCTTCGCTGCTGTCCACCGCCGACTGACTGCGGAGGTGGGTGTCCTGAAACAGGGACTCGAGCGGTCCGAGCAAGAGCTCGGCCTTGCCAAGCGGCAACTCAAGGAGAAAGAAGGTAAGAAATACCTTACAGAAATAAGTGCCTATAGAGAGGTGTGATTGCAAAAATAACAGGATTGTACTGCTTATTGTAGGGGCCACGACTGAGGTGGCGACCCTCAAGCAGGCGCTGTCTGAGGCCGAAAAGAAAACGGCCGTGGAGCGCACCGAGCGAGAAAAACTTGGGGCTCAGGTCGGCGAGGTGCAGCAAGAGCTTCAAGCTCTCATGAGAAAACATGAGAGTTTGGAGCTTGAGTCAGAGACCCGAGCGTCCGAGCTCGCGGCGGCCCTTGAGACTGCCAAGTCTGCCAAGGCCGAAGCCCAAAAGGCCCTCCGAGAGTTGGAGGATATGAAGAAGATAGCAGCGGGTAAGGCATTCTTTATGCAAAGCAGAAATATAAAAGTAAACTACTTGTTACTTACCCGAATCCGGAGTTCTCCAGGGGCATTCGCAGATCTTCCCCGCAGCGTATCCGATGCCGCCGCATTCTACCGAGCTGAAGAGGGCAGCTCGACGGAGAAGGTGTTCTGGTCTCAGTATGCTGAGGCCGGACACCCTGTGCCCTTGAACGACCAGCTGAAACAGCTGGTCGAACTCCACAAGGCGGCCGAACAGGCCATGAAGGGCTTCATAGTTCGGCTGTGGCCCGGAGAGGCCCTGCCTTGGAGCTACTTCGGGCTGGTGCGGCGGCTGGTGGAGGCCTATCCAAGGCTCGAGGTCCTCAAGCGCTCCGTCTGCATCGAAGGTGCCCGTAGGGCCCTTGCCCGTGTAAAGGTGCACTGGGGTAAGCTAGACGGTGAGAATCTTGTGAAGGACGGGCCGCCGCCGGGGAAGGAGCATCGCAAGCCCGAGAACTATTACAAGGATGTTCTTGCGGGTGCTTGCCTTGTGGCAGATGAATGTACCAAGGATGTAATTTTTGAATAAATTTGCTCGTGTTTATCCTGTGCACTGAAAACTTGTTCATAGGCGCTTAAGCAATGCTTGTTGAATTTAAAATATTATTTTCTGTGCGGACGTTATCAAAAAATTGAGAGATGGCCAGTCGTCGGCTTCTGCCCCCATGCCACTAGTGCTGGGGTGTTCGGGGATAAACCTGAGCACTCTTTTTCCCATAGTTGGGTCCTTCGAGGGAGGCACTTAGCACGGCGAACCAGGCAATCGGACTATAATGCTTGAACACTCTCACTTAGCCATAGAACTTTATAATTTTAAATTTCGGCGAAGCCCCTAGTTCGGAAGACCGAGTTCGGGGCGCTATCCACGCCATGGCTGGGGTTATCCAGCTCCTCGCTCGAAGCGGCATAGGCCTTTAGGGACCCGAAAAACCTCTCGAACAGCGACCGATCTCTCGCCTCATCATGACAGTCAGTTTTAGCTTTCTCCACTGAGGTGCTTAGCCCAGCTCAACCGGGGCACAATCGCAGTGGTTCTCCTAGTGCTACCTTAGCCGATATAGCGGAACGTAAGGCACCAAAACATAGGAGCCGGGCAAACCCAACTACTGACCCAAATCATGATTCAGAGCTGATGCATATACTGCTATAAGTTCGGGGTGCCGCACTTGTGAAAGTGTACGGACTTCTCACACCATATTAAAGGGTACTGAAGCCCCTGGCGTACTTGTCGTACCATAGTGTACGGGTGCAACATGTCATTAATGAACATATGTAAAATAGAGTAATGCAAAAAATAGACGAGAAGCTAAGAATTGTTTATAGAGAGGCTATTTATCAAAGCCGAACGATACAAATAGTGCAATAAGCAAAAGATATTGGACTATTCAGTATGTCCTAACCAGGGGCAGGCCGCGGAATTGTATTTAAAACAGGTATACCGCTCGTAACAAAGACCACCTGGGAGTTCCATAATGCGGCATGGCTTGTCTGCCTCCCTGGATCTTGCATCGTTTGTGCGGCAGTCGAGTTGCCGAACAGGTCGTCCGAAGTATGGAGTCCTGAAAGTAAGAAAAAATTTAAAAAAAAAGAATCTGGCAGCCCCTAGTACGTTTTAAGCCGTATGTTGGGCTGCCGTTTATTGTGCCCCTTCCCCTGTGCCCATGGTATTTCAAGGGAGTAGCTGTGTACGCGAGGTACTGGTTTCGCTAGGTCGCGAAAGCTGGGGTTGGGGCCGCATTGCTACGCTTGCTCAGAGTGTGCCGGGCGGTCCTGCTGTAGGTTACTCCGGGCGCGCTTGGCGGTGTCATGCTTTTTAATGGCCGCACTAGGGAATTTCCTAAGAAGGCTACTTTGTATCTCCGCTGCGAGAGCCGCCGTATGCTCCTCCGTACGGAGGGAGCGTTCGGTGTTTCCATTGACCGTGATTACTCCTCGAGGGCCTGGCATCTTGAGTTTGAGATATGCGTAATGCGGCGCCGCATTGAATTTTGCGAATGCGGTTCGTCCGAGCAGGGCATGATAGCCACTACGAAACGGGACTATATCGAAGATTAACTCTTCGCTTCGGAAATTATCCGGGGATCCGAAGACCACGTCAAGTGTTACTGAGCCTATACAGTTGGCTTCTACACCTGGTATAACACCTTTAAAGGTCGTTCTTGTGGGTTTGATCCTTGAAGGATCTATGCCCATTTTCCGCATTGTGTCCTGATAAAGCAGGTTCAGGCTACTGCCACCGTCCATGAGGACTCTTGTGAGGTGAAATCCGTCGATGATTGGGTCGAGAACCAATGCGGCGAAGCCGCCATGACGGATGCTAGTGGGATGGTCCCTTCGATCAAAGGTGATCGGGCAGGAGGACCATGGGTTGAACTTTGGGGCGACTGGCTCCATCGCGTATATGTCCCGCAGCGCACGCTTCCGCTCCCGCTTGGGAACGTGGGTTACGTATATCATGTTCACCGTCCGCACTTGTGGGGGAAAGCCCTTCTGTCCATTGTTGTTCGGCGGCTTGGGCTCTTCGTCATCGCTGTGCAGCCCCTTGTCTCTGTTTTCGGCTCTTAACTTGCCTGCCTGCTTGAACACCCAACAATCCATGTTAGTGTGATTGGCTGGCTTTTCGGGGGTGCCATGTATCTGGCACAAGCGATCGAGTATTCGGTCCAAACTGGACGGGCCCTGAGTATTCTTTTTGAATGGCTTTTTCCGCTGACCGGATTTATAGCCTCTGAATCCGGCATTGACTGCCGTCTCTTCATTGCTGTCGCTGTTAATGCGGCATTTTTGCTTATTCCGACGTGTCCTGCCACTTTTGTCCTTGGTATCCGAATTACCAGGGTTCTTTGATAAGTTGTTACTGCGAGCCAGCCAGCTGTCTTCTCCCGCGCAAAAGCGGGTCATGAGTGTCGTGAGTGCTGCCATGGATTTCGGCTTTTCCTGTCCCAGGTGCCGGGCAAGCCACTCATCGCGGATGTTATGCTTGAAGGCTGCTAGGGCTTCTGCGTCCGGACAGCCGACTATCTGGTTTTTCTTTGTTAGCAACCGTGTCCAGAATTGTCTGGCTGATTCTTCTGGCTGCTGAATTATGTGGCTTAAGTCGTCGGCATCCGGCGGTCGTACGTAAGTACCCTGGAAGTTATCGAGGAATGCGGCTTCCAGGTCCTCCCAAGAATCGATTGAGTCTGCTGGCAAGCTGTTAAGCCAATGCCGGGCCGGTCCTTTAAGTTTGAGCGGGAGGTACTTGATGGCGTGTAGATCATCGCCACGTGCCATGTGGATGTGAAGGAGATAGTCCTCGATCCATACCGCCGGGTCTGTGGTGCCATCGTATGATTTGATGTTTACGGGTTTGAAGCCCTCTGGGATTTTATGATCCATTACTTCATTCATGAAGCATAGCGGGTGTGCAGCGCCTTTGTACTGGGCTATATCACGATGCAGCTCGGAAGAGCTATGTCTGTTGTGTTCGGCCCGGCCGGATTTGTTGTATCCGGAGTGAAGATCATTGTCACATGTCGTAGGGCGCCTGCGCGATACGTAGATCGATCTTGTTTGTCCTGCTTTATCCTCCAATATGTCTTGCAGGTCGGGCGCATTTTCCCGTGCCTTATTTGTGCAGCGTCAGGGCATGGCTTGGGTGGAGGGCTGAGCGGCCTCTCTGTCACGGCCACGGGGTGGCCGGTCTGCCATGTCATGCGCTGGTGATGTAGGTGCTTCCTCCTCTGATCAGGGTAGCGGCCTGTGCTTCGGGTAACTCTTGGAGGGGCGTTCGAGTTCATACTCTTCGGTCGCAAGGACTTCAGTCCATCTATCAGCTAGCAAATCTTGGGCAGCTCTAAGCTGTTGCTGCATTTTCTTGAGGCTGCTTGCCATGGCTAAAAGCCTGCGTTTAAAACGCTCTTGTTTGGCGGGGTCTGATGGTATGACAAATTCGTCGTCATCGAGGCTTGCCTCGTCTTCGGAGGGAGGCGTATAGTTATCATCCTTGACCTCTTGGTCTGCCGCTCTCTCGTGAGGGTTGGCTTCTCCATCTTCCTATGCCGAATCTTGCTGAGGTGGGTGTTCTTCGGCGCTGTCCAGGGTAGTATTATCTCTCGTGCCGGAATCACCGTTTTTGCTTTGGCGGGATTTAGAGCGGCGTCGCTGACGCCGGCGCTTTGGCTGTTTCTTGGGGGCGTTATCCCCCATTGTTCCATCACCATCTCCATCTTTTGGAGTATCCACCATGTATATGTCGTATGACGAGGTGGCTTTCCAGCGCCCTACAGGTGCTGGTTCCTGTTCGTCTCCTATATCGTCGTCCATGCCGTCGATGTCTTCGGAGCCGAAGTCAAGTATGTCGGTTAAGTCGTCGACAGTGGCTACAAAGTGGGTGGTGGGTGGGTTTTGAATTTCCTCACCATCCGTATCCCACCCTTGCTGACCGTAGTCTGGCCAGGGCTCTCCTGATAAAGAGAGAGACTTAAGAGAATTCAGGATGTCGCCAAAAGGCGAATGCTGAAAGATGTCCGCTGCGGTGAACTCCATTACCGGCGCCCACTCGGATTCGATTGGCAGGGGCGCGGGGGGCTCGGAGTTCGGAGAGGGATCCGGCTCCTCGGAGTCACGGGCCATGTGGAGTGCGGGGCTGGAGTTCGGCTCGATCGCCTCTGAGATTGCAGCCCCTGAGGCAGCGTCCAACCGCTGATCCCCGATCGGCGCAGTAGGTTCCGAATCAATGGTCGAAACCGATGCGTGTGCGGCCTCCAAGGCGTTGTTCGGCGGCAGAGCTATATCGTGCCCATCGAGACAGTGCGGCACACTTGGCTGTGGCTCGAATCCGTCGAAGATCAAGTCTCCGCGGATGTCAGCCATGTAGTTTAGGCTTCCAAACCTGACCTGATGGCCAGGGGCATAGCTTCCGATCTGCTCAAGGTGGCCAAGCGAATTGGCCCGCAGTGCGAAGCCGCCGAAGACGAAGATCTGTCCGGGGAGGAAAATCTCACCCCGGACCGCATCGTTGTTGAAGATCGAAGGAGCCATCGGGCCTAAAGGCGACGACACAGAGGAACTCTCAATGAAAGCACCAATGTCGGTGTCAAAACCGGCGGATCTCGGGTAGGGGGTCCCAAACTATGCGTCTAGGCCGGATGGTAATAGGAGACTGGGGACACTTTGTTTTACCCAGGTTCGGGCCCTCTCGATGGAGGTAAAACCCTACTCCTACTTGATTAATATTGAAGATATGGGTAGTACAAGAGTAGAACTACCACGAGATCAAGGAGGCTAAACCCTAGAAGCTAGCCTATGGTATGATTGTGTATGGAGTTGATCCTCTACGGGCTACAACCCTCCGGTTTATATAGACACCGGATAGGGTTAGGGTTACACAGAGTCGGTTACAATGGTAGGAGATCTTGAATATCACATCGCCAAGCTTGCCTTCCACGCCAAGGAAAGTCCCATCCGGACACGGGACGAAGTCTTCAATCTTATATCTTCATAGTCCAGGAGTCCGGCTGAAGGTATAGTCCGGCTATCCGAACACCCCCTAATCCAAGACTCCCTCAATAAGGTTGGTGTTCGGTTCGATCTCCATTGAGGCTGCTGCCTCCGTGGCGGGGTCTAACCACCCGCCCTCGGATGGCGCAGTTAGCTCCGAATTAAAGGTCGGAGCGGCTGCAGGTGCGGTCTCCAGGACACTGTTCGGTGGCAGAGCTAAATCATGCCCATCGTGACAGTGCGGCGCACTTGGCTGGGGCTCGAATCCGTCGAAGATCAAGTCCCCGCGGATATCGGCCGTGTATTTTAGGCTTCCAAACCTGACCTGATGGCCAGGGGCGTAGCTTTCAATCTGCTCCAGATGGCCAAGAGAATTGGCCCACGGTGCAAAGCCGCCGAATACAAAAATCTGTCCGGGGAGAAAAGTCTCACCCTGGACTGCATTGCTAACGATGATCGAAGGAGCCATCAAGCCTGATGATAACGACACAGAGGAACTCTCAATGAAAGCATCAATGTCGGTGTCAAAACCGGTGGATCTCGGGTAGGGGGTCCCGAACTGTGCGTCTAGGCGGATGGTAACAGGAGACAAGGGACATGATGTTTTTACCCAGGTTCGGGCCCTCTCGATGGAGGTAAAACCCTACTCCTGCTTGATTAATATTGATGATATGGGTAGTACAAGAGTAGATCTACCACGAGATCAGAGAGGCTAAACCCTAGAAGCTAGCCTATGGTATGATTGTTGTGATTGTGTCCTACGGACTAAACCCTCCGGTTTATATAGACACGGGAGGGGGCTAGGGTTACACACTGTCGGTTACAAGGAAGGAGATCTACATATCCGTATTGCCAAGCTTGCCTTCCATGCCAAGGAGAGTCCCATCCGGACACGGGACGAAGTCTTCAATCTTGTATCTTCATAGTCCAACAGTCCGACCAAAGGTTATAGTCCGGCTGTCCGGACACCCCCTAATCCAGGACTCCCTCACCCTCTCCTCGCCCAAAATCGCTACCAGCAAATATTTGGGAGATGCGAGATTACTGCCCTATCCCCAACCGACATGATGTCCGAAATTTTAACTGGGGGATAAGTCTGTGACTTTCCCATATTTCAGACAAGCGCGTCTCAAAGTTTGAGATCCCCCCTCCCCCTCCATTTCCCCATTCATACACCATCGGCGCCACAACAACCTCCCCACTGCGGTCAGCCTCCTCCGTCCGCCACCCCATCCTCCACCTTGCCGGAGCCGCTACCCCTACCCCGTCGTCCACTACAAGAGATGGACGTCTCTCACCATGGCGCCGGACCAGGATCCTTTCATCGTGTCCTCTCGCTTCATCGGCGCCGTTGTCCACCTTGTCGTTGCCGCTCCCATGACCGCCTCATCCACGACAACAGGATTTACCCCCGACCCGGCCGTCTGTCGTCTAAAGTCTTCTTCTGTGCCGTCGACAGCCATCGCACCCGCAGCACCCTCAATGTACCAGCAGGGGCCTACACGGTGTCGCGAGAGAGGTGGTACTCTTCCATATGTGCTTAAGTTATTGATCTCACCCGGAAAATAGATCGTAAATTGTTTACTTTACTTTTCTTGTCCGTACCAAATCGTAGTGGCTAGTTGAAAGCAAACATTGGTTGCGAAGTAGCTTTGTCCGGTTTGCACCTTCAGATCTGCCTTGGCACGGTCACTATACTCGTAAAGCTTATGGTTTCCCCCCTTTATATTCACTACCATCATCGTAGGTGCTTCGTGTCATGCTAGCACTACTCCTCAAGACCTCAACCCATCAAGGGAAACAACATGCCACTCATAATTCCAAAGCTTAGGTGTTGAAATACGAATTTGATATGATGCTCATATTACTAAAATAGAGAACGTTTAATTGGTCACCTAATGTTGCTATATTTGTTTGGAAAAGCATGTGCGCCACCCACTGGTCCAGCTAGTTCCACTTTCCTGATTTTACTCTTGATGCTTAGGGTTTTCCCCTTTTATCTACTCTACTATGATCTGCATAGGTGCTTTCTGTCGTACTAGCATTACTACACCCTTCACGCTAAACAACACAACACTCAAAATTCCAAAGCTTAGTTGTTCAAATATGATTTTGATATGATACTGATATTAGTTAACAGACACATTTAATTGGTTAGCTAAAGGTCCCACTTGAGTTTCCAAATGCATGTCGCGACATATAGAGAGACGGAAGAATTGCATTTCTTTCTCACTTGTTGACTGTACTTTCTTGTCCATACCAAATCTTAGTTGTTATTTCAAAGCAAACATCGGTTGCTAACTACCCTTTGCGTGGTTTGCAGCTTCAGATCTACCATCCCATTGCCACAGTCAACACTATACTCATCATGCTTACGGTTTCCCCATTTTATGATGACCACGATCAGCCTACGTGGTTCGTGTCATAATAGCACTGCTCCACCCATCAAGCTAAACAAGCTTAGTGGTACAAATTCAAATCTGATATTATGTTGATATTAGTAAAAATGAGAGATGTTTAATTGGTCAGCTAAATGTTCCTATTTTAGTTTTGAAATGCATGTGAGCCACATATGGAGAGACCGGAAGGAATAGTATTTCTCTATGCACTCTGGTTCATCATGGGTGGGCAACCGACATTGTATAGAAAGACTTGTAATATCTTCAATCTGCTTGCTCTTCTGCTCTTGTTTAAGATGATCCTCTTCTCTTCTCTAATAAGTATGATCCTTGTTGGGAAGAGTAGCAGAGACATTTGCGGTCGACTGGTCAGGTTGAGTTGCTCTCCTTTAGTATATTTTGAATCTGTCAGGTCAGGTTGACTTGTTCTTCTTTACTATATGTTGAAGCTATCATCTGTGAAGTATCATCGCTTCTGGAGCTCTCATATTTTGAGTAGTAGGCCATATTATATTAATGCACACACCAAATTACAGCATGCATGGTATCTCTCAAAAGAATTGCAGAGATAGCACAAAGGGGTTTACAGGGATGCAGTATTGGATTAGAATCACTTCTGCATTACAAAGATAATCTCACTTGTTTTTATGTTTTCATGCATGTCAGGTATTGAAGATTATCAAAATGAATATGAGAATGGGCGTACGAGAGGAATATTGGGGAACAATCCACTGGCTAACAAACTTGGCATGGTGGAGATGGCCTATCTTATTCACCCGTCAAGGTGCTTGCTCTAACTTGGCAAGGTTGTATTGGTCGCACATATTTTGCATCTGACCTCTTGCATTACTTCTACTTTGTTACACCATCTGCTTAGTTTAAGCATCATATATGAGTATATGCCATACCTATCCATTTTATGTACCTATTCCATGTGTCATCATACTATGTTTTTCCAGTCAAATGTTGTTCTTTCGTAATAGATGTCCAAAAGGAAGAGGGTGAATGCAGATCCTCAAGGAGTACAAACTAGGTATTTGGAAAAGGTAGTGATACCTGTTAAACCAGATAGATCAGCGGCCACAGAAAACATAGGCCCAACTGTATCACACTTTACCCCTACTCCACTGGCCAAACCCCTATTAGAACTGCTGAGAGCCCAGCATCAGGTACTGTCTATGATATCAATTCAAAATTTGAACTCCTAAATTTCTGCATGTGCCTTACCTTATCTCTTGTATGAAAACTAATTTCAGATGAATCTCCTTGCTCAAAAGATCATAGGATCTCACAACAATACTGGGCACTGCATTGCTCTTGTCGGTGCATCTTGCCCTTTGTCAGCATACTTACACTCATTGCTATTTGATTATGTAGCATCACTGTAAATGTTCGCTTCTTTATCCTCCCTTTGCTTGAAATTATAAGATCTATATTTACTCTTAGATAATGTAGAATTAACACAATGGTTATGAAGTTTTGGATTGCTCATGTAAGTACCTGTTGTCATGTACTCCCTCTGTATCTAATTAATTGTTGATCAATTGGATGTATTTAGAACTTAATAGTGCTAGATACATCCATTTGAGCGACAAGTAATAACGGATGGTGGTGGTATTACTATACTTGCATCGCGCGATAGTTGATTGTCTAGCATTACTCTGCATCTTATCTGCCCTGCCCTCCACTTTCTCCAAATTATCATATCTACATTTACTATTACCAAAATGTTGAATAAAGCCAATGCCACTGCACACGTTGATGTCTGCATTCCTCTTATCAGTACCTTTTTCCTTGTAACGATGTACTTAATTAATTGCTATTTGATTATGTATCATCAGTCTGCACCTGAGCTTCAATATCCTCTGTTTCTTCCAATATTATTTGATCTATATTTACTCTTTGCAAAATGTAGAATAATGGCAATGCTTATAAAGAAGTTTCTTTGGGGAATTTATTGAATTATCCTTCCATCAACATGAAGAAGGGCTTTGTCCAGCCTATGTTAACATGTAATGTAAGTTCATCCTTCTCAAGCCTTCAAACTTTGTTCTAGTATAGATTTGGATAGGCATCATTTCCTCGACTACTGTTTACTTTGTTGTTTACATCTGATTGGATGTTTGCAACAACTACCAGTTTTAAATTGTAGTTGTAAAAACATGTTGCTTATGCAGAACAAATCCATTTATTTGCTTATATAATTGTGAAACATGTTACCTGTCTCCTTGTTTCTATTTCAAAGTCATATCTCTTATGCTAGGCAGAACTTTAGGGAAGATAGTGAGCCAAACCATCTTGAAGAGAGCGAGATGACCCCAAGGTCCTGTCTTGATGAAGACAGTGAGTTGAAGCTACTCACCAGCAGGTGTGAGACAACCTATGTGCAGTCGCTGCCTCAATCAGTTCAACTTCTTCAGTCTCAACTTAAAGCGGAAAGGCTTGCTCCAGCTCAGCTCTGACTTGAAGTCAAAGATGCAATGAAGATGTCAGGGGACTGCCTTGCGCACTATAGCACTATAAAGCTAGGGATGGAGCATCTATCATTGACACAACTGAGGTCTCATCATCTTGTTCAACTGCCTGCGGAACCCGTCTTGGCCAGGCCTAGTGCCTTCTGAAGTGCTCTCAGTTTTGTATATTCTTTTGTCGGCGCGTTTATATGCACTGGTGGCGACCTTTGATGCCCAGTGTATGTAATTCGTGGTCACGTTGCGCTTTAGTATCACTGGTAGAAAACTTTCATTCCCAGTGTATGTAATATGTCGTAATTTCTTTATTTTATAGTCTAGGTTTATTCTTAGTTGGTATGCTGTAATTTAGGCTGGAAGGTTCAGTGGATCTCAGTGTTGTCGGTCTTTAGGCTGGCCCGTTACTCATATGGGCCAAAACATGGGCCTATAATCATCTTGGGCCATTAGCAGATCTAAACCTATAGTAGTTTCCCGCCTTTAATAGGCCGCGTAAAGCTCTGGCCAGCTGGGCCAGAGAATACCATGGGATTTTAACAGGCTAAAACCTAGATTGGGCTAGCGTTGAGCCGAAAAATTCACGGGCCAATACAGGCTGAAACTGCCTAAGACCCATGTTTGGCCCAAATAGGACGAGCAATTAACAGGCCAAAATATATCTCGGGCCTGTTTGTCCCAATAAAATTATGGGCTTTAAGCAGGCCGGTATCCACGTGGGCCATAGGCCCAAAAGTGTCACGGGCTATTATTAGATGGGTTATAAGCAGGCCGGATTCAAAGCAGGTTGTAGTTAGGCCCAATTGTTACACGGGCAGTAGTTAGGCCCAACTGTTACACGGGCCATTAACAGGCTGATAGGCCAGTTGGGCTGAAATTTATCCATGAAGACTATGGGCCGTTAAGAGGCCTAAAGTTACTTCGGACAAGAAATGGCCTAGTTTCTGCATGGGCCGTTAAATGGCCTAAAGTTAAACTGGGCCGACAACGTCCCAGATGCACCACGGGCCGCTAACAGGCCAAAACTATTATCGGGCCAAACTGGTAAACAGGCATTTAACAGCCTGAAATACAAACATGTCTTAGAATGGGCCCAAAAGAACAGTGGCCTGTTAACGGGTCTGATCCGATATGGGCCATAATTTGGCCCAAAACACGGCACGCTGTGAACGGGCCTGATCTGGTATGGGCCTCAATTTGACCCAAAACATGGCTGGTTGTTAAGGGCCAGCCCACTAGTGTGTGAAAAAACTTGGTGGGCCTTTAGCTGGGCTGGCCTTTTTACCTAAAATGGGCCACTGTTGGGTTGTGCCACGTGTCGACATATCATAGCCATCTTCCGTCCATTGTAGGAATGACATCTGTCCCAACGATTAGCTGACACGTGCATTATCTGGTGAATGAGAATTTTACACGTGGAAAATCTCCATTGGTCAGGGCTGTTAACGGGTTATCGGATCCAAGCCGAAACCCATTAGCTTAACGACGACCCGTTATCGTGGATGCCACGTGTCGGTCACCCTTGACGAAAGCACTTCCATGACGCGCGATTTATCGTCATGGAAGTGGACACTTCTGTGATGATAATTTTGGTAATGTCATGGAACACTTCTACGACAGCACATGTATGACTATCTTGATTCTATCATAAAATCGTCATGGATGTACATGCATGACAGAAAACGTGACCTACTGTGACAAACACGTATCATCACGGAAGTCTATTTTTTTGTAGTGTCTACTTCAGTGTAATCCCTTGCACGGGGTGTACCCAGCATGAATAACAATAGCAAGCACGATGTATGGCATTACTCCTCACCGGAGGCTTGGACCCGGGTAAATTGTGCGTCTAGGCTCTGCTCTGGTACTTCTGACCGCGCTCGGCACCCTAACAAGGGTACTGACGACTTCCTGCTCTGTCAGTTTGGCGCACTAGGCACGGGCTACCCTAGAAAAAGAACAAACCTAGATCAGAGATCTGTCTATGCCCAGCAACTTCACACCAGTCCAGACCTTCACCTTCGCCTCCTTCGAGCTCATGTCAATGACCGGGGCCCGGGGGCTGCTCTACGATGTGAAGTCACCTCCCTTCATCGACTACATGCGCCTCGAGAAGATTGAGTTTTTGTTCGACAAGCGTGGCGACACCATGACGATCCACGCCAACCCAACTCGAATGGCAAGGAGGTATGCACAGGCCGCCGCCCACCTTGAAAAAGATGGATCTTCATCGATCCTTCAGCCCTCCCAGTCGTCCACCATCAACATGATATTTCCGGTGGCCGAAAACGCTGGGCCCAGAAGCTCACCCAACGCGCGGTCTACGCGACTGAACTAGCCCCAACAGAGCTCCTGGGGTGGTCCGACGCCATGATCACCTTCAACAGCAAAGACCATTGGTCTCCACATCCCCCACCCCGACAAGTACGCCTTGGTGGTGAATCTGATAGTCGGGGGCTTCCGCCCCCCGCGAGTCTTGATGGACGGCGGTAGCGGCCTCAACATCATCTTCCCCGACACTCTAGCTAAGATGGGGATCTCCTGATCTGGCCTCTAGTCTTCTCTCACCAGATTCCACATCTTTGTACTAGGCAGACCAATATGCCCTATTGGGAGGTTGGAGCTCAAAGTCATCTTCGGCGGCACGGAAAATTTTAGATCAGAAGCAATCCAGTTGGAGGTCACTATGTTCCATAGTGGCTACAACGTGATCCTCGGCAGGACGTCATATGCCCGATTTATGGTGCTACCATCATATGCATACCTTCAGCTTAATATATCCGGTGCCAACGACATGATCATAGCCCACGGCAGCCCCGAGAGGGCGCTAGAGGCTGAGGTCACAAACATAGAGCTCGCAGAGGTGGCTCTGGCCTTTGCAGTGCTCGAGCAAATCAAGAAGTCCATCGACACTAACACGGCAACACTTCCGACCAAGCCACGGTCAGGTCTGATGTTCCAACCGATAAAGGACACAAATAAATTCCAAGTACACTCAAATGACCCGAAGAAGACGATAACGATCGGAGGGGACCTTTCCCAAGAACAAGAGGCCGACCTCCTTAAGTTCCTACGGGCTAACTAGAATATTTTAGCATGGAAGCCCGCAGACATGCCTACAGTCCCCGCCAAGATAGCGTTTTTGGGAAATGTAGTAGAAAACAAAAAAATCACGCCTACGATCACCCAAGATCAATATGAAGATGAAAACACAAACATAGAGGCTGAGGCTACGGTCGTTATCATCACCGAGTTGCAGTGGAAGAAGAATGTGTCAGTGTAGATCGTACTTGGAGTCCCTAGAACTATCGATGAACGATCCCATAAACCACCCACGAATACTCCCTCGAACCAAAGACCAAAAGCACAGCCTCTCTACTTGGTTGCAAGCGTGCAGCCTTCATGATCCGGCAGCACTTCGCCGTCTGGAGCTAATCGTCACCGAAGAATTAGAGGAAGGAGATTAGAACCACACAGGACTTCTAATTATGAGGACAAAAGGATTAGCATAGCTCTAATTAGTCAACTAGGACCAACTAGAACTAGTACTAGAAGAACTAGAGGAGGCTCCAAAACTTGTGTTATCTCAAAGGACAAAATCCCCTAGTATATATAGGTTGGAGGGGAGGGAGAGGGCAATCACCAAGGGGGAGGAGTCCCCTTTGGTGCGTCGACCTAGGGGAGGAGTTGGAATCCTTCCCCCAGTAGGACCCCCCCCCCCCACACACACACAAGGAAAGGGGGGCACCTCCACTTGGGCCTTTGTGGCCCAAGTTGCCTTCCACCTCTTGGCCTTTTTAGGCTCGTTGATATTTACATTAAATAGAAAATGTTCTAATACTTTCAGTCCATTATATATATAGAGAGAGAGAGAGTGGCACTATTCTAATCCCAGGATTAGAATAACTATTTGGATCACAGCAGCCCTATATAGAGCCCGAAGACAGGTTCCCGAACTTCCCTGTACTGCCGGCCCAGCCCGACAGAATCCCACCTGGACCCTGATCCCGACAGAATCCCACCTGGACCCCCGATCTTGATCAAGCCGCCCCTCCCCAACCCCCTCCTCGCCGCTCCTCCCCTCGATCTCCGCCGTGATTCGCTGCCGAAAATCCACCGGATCTAGCACCTCCTTCCTTCTCCAGATCCTGGCCGACTGGATCGAGCTCCGCCCCCTCCGACTCCACCTCCTGCCCGACCGTCGGCGCGGGCGAGCGAGCGACAGTGGACGCCGGCGCGAGGGAGCCTGCGTCGCCTGGAGCCGGCGAAGCCGCCAGATTTCTACAATGAACGGCCGCCATGGACTTCGGAAGCCTCATCCTCGGTCCATCGTCGCCGCCAGATGGCTTGGCAGTGCTCGTGACGGCCAAGGCGCAACCTACGGCGAATAGCGCACCCAAGGAAGCATCTCGGCGGTGGAGGCCGCATCGGCGGCGCCTTCAAATCTAAGAACGGTATATGAATTTCCTCCCTGATCTTGCCTTCTTCCTCAATCTTGCCTTCTCTGACCTTCTTGCTTCGTGCAGATGAACTTCGCGCCCCCTGCAAGACATGGATTGCCATCGAATTCCTCTCATACCTCCACGACGAATTGTTCTCAAGGTGGCCTATCAGCTGCTGGAAAAAGGTTGGCCGACCTTCTAGCCAGGGTATGGTTAAACTTCTTCCTTCCTTTGTTTTGTTATTTGCTTAGAGCTAAGTTCAGGTGGTGTGTGAGCATTAGTCCAGGCTACAACAACTTTTTTTAAATCTGCCTGCCTACTTACAACCATGTGAAGTTCTGGTAGTGTATGAGCCTCACTCCAGGCTACAAAACAGTATTGTAAAATCTGCCTGCCTGCTTACAGGTATGTGAAGTTCAGGTAGTATGTGAGCCTCAGTCCAGGCTACAAACACTATAAAATCTGCCTGTATTCACATTCACATGTGCAAAAAGCCATGTGAAGTTCAACTAGTAAGTGTGCTAGAGTTTAGGTTGGTATTTGTCTGGTTTTGTGCAAAAAAAGGAAAATAAAACATGCATGTGATATGACATGAAGGTCAAGTTGGTATGCACTAGCAGTCCAACCATTCAAAAACTCATGAAGGTTTAGGTTTTTTAACTGTAGACAGTATTTCCCCTTTGCAAAACAAGAAGTTCAGGTTGTGGAGAGTGCTCAGTTCAGGTACATATAAGTAATCAAATATTGTAGAATTAAAAAACATGATGTGAAGTTCATTCTGTGAAGGGTGCTCAGTTTAGGTACAAAGGCATTGGCAGATGCTCAGCTCAATGCATAGTGTGATGGCTCTCACCACTTTTATATAGAGAAGTTCAGGCTGTGAATAATGCTAAGTTCAGTTACAAAGGTATATGCAGATATAACTTGTGTGCTAATAGACATTTTTTTTCTTTTATGTCAGCAAGACGAGAGACGCATGAAGAAGCTTAGAAGTTCCCAGCAGCAAGTACGCAATCCAAAGCATGTACGCGTTGCACCACCCCCTCAATGGGTCACACCTCAAACGCACCAACACCAATACCAACATGCTCCAGACCAAAAATGGATGACACCCGAAACACACGGATACTCCCAAGATGCTGGGTCACAGCCCTATCCGCACAGGTTTGCACCTCCACCTAATTGGGTGATGCCGGAAATCCCCCGCGGATTCTTTGTATCCACCAGCAGACTCCCAAGCACGCCGATGGAGGAGGGGGTTAGCTCAAGTCCTGCATGTAATTCTGGAGGTTATCCTGGTGTGCCTCATCAATGCCAAAGCGAAGCAACTAAACCGGATCCCAAGACAAATCCAACAGCAACACACACGTGGAGGAGAGTGATCTGCACACTACCACCGTTTGATCCTGCTGTTGCTACTTGTAACGCCCTCGATGCGGCTATATCTCCCACGTGTCGAAGCACGACTTAGAGGCATAACCGCATTGAAAGCAATGTCGCAAGTGAGGTAATCTTCGCAAACAACCCATGTAATACAATAAGGGAAAAGATACATAGTTGGCTTACAATCGCCACTTCACACAAATACATGAATAAAGCATTACATCAACCAGATACACACAAGGTCCGACTACGGAATCAAAATAAAAGAAGAACCCCAAATGCGACAAGGTCCCCGATCGACCCCAACTGGGCTCCACTACTGATCAACTAGAACAAAACAACACAAAGGACAAGATCTTCATCGAGCTCCTCCTGAGCTTGGTTGCGTCACCTGCTCGGCAACATCGGCACCTGCAAACTGGTTTTGGAAGTATCTATGAGTCACGGGGACTCAGCAATCTCACACCCTCGCGATCAAGACTATTTAAGCTTATGGGTAAGGTAAAGGTATGAGGTGGAGCTGTAGCAAGCGACTAGCATATTTGGTGGTTAACATACACAAATGAGAGCGAGAAGAGAAGGCAAAGCACGATCGAGAAACTATGATCAAGAAGTGATCCTAGAACAACCTACGTCAAACATAACTCCAACACCATGTTCACTTCCCGGACTCCGCTGGAAAGAGACCATCACGGTTACACACGCGGTTGATGTATTTTAATTTAGGTCAACTTCAGGTTTTCTACAACCGAACATTAACAAATTCCCATCTGCCCATAACCGCGGGCATGGCTTTCGAAAGTTCAAATCCCTGTAGGGGTGTCCCAACTTAGCCCATCACAAGCTCTCACGGTCAACAAAGGATATTCCTTCTAGCGGGAAGACCCGATCAGACTCGGAATCCCGGTTACAAGACATTTCGACAATGGTAAAACAAAACCAGCAACACCGCCCGAATGTGCCGACAAATCCCGATAGGAGCTGCACATATCTCGTTCTCAGGGCACACTCAAATGAGCTCTCCATACAACTAAAACCAAACCTCGAGTTTCCCTGAGGGGGCGCTGCACAGGACTCTAGTTTGGACCAACACTCAGAGGAGCACTGGCCCGAGGGTTAAAATAATGATGACCCTCAGGAGCGCGACTCCCAAGGGAAAAGAAAAGGCTAGGTGGCGAATGGTAAAACCAATGTTGGGCATCGCTGGAAGAGTTTTATTCAAGGTGAACTGTCAAGGGGTTCCCGTTATTACCCAACCGCGTAAGGAACGCAAAATCTGGGAACATAACACCGATATGATGGAAACTAGGGCGGCAAGAGTGGAACAAAACACCAGGCATAAGGCCGAGCCTTCCACCCTTTACCAAGTATATAGATGCATTAATTAAATAAGATATATTGTGATATCCCAACAAGTAAACATGTTCCAAACAAGGAACAACATCTCCATGTTCCAACAAGGAACAAACTTCAATCTTCACCTGCAACTAACAACGCTATAAGAGGGGCTGAGCAAAGCGGTAACATAGCCAAACAACGGTTTGCTAGGACAAGGTGGGTTAGAGGCTTGGTTCAACAATATAGGAGGCATGATAAGCAAGTGGTAGGTATCGCAGCATAGGCATAGCAAAAGAGCAAGCAACTAGCAAGCAAAGATAGAAGTGATTTCGAGGGTATGATCATCTTGCCTGAAATCCCGCAAGGAAGAAGAACGAGTCCATGAAGAAGACAAACGGACGTAGTCAAACGAATCCTCACAAACGCGACATTATCGGAACTAACACGAAGAAGCAACACCGGAAAGAAAGCAAACAACATAGTAAACAACCACCACATAAGCATGGCATGATGCGCAAACAAGTATGATGCATGTCCAGTTTAATGAGGCATGGCATGGAAAAGTGCACAAACAATCCTACAAATTAAGTGGAGCTCATTATACAACGGAGTTGCATATTGAAGAAAACACCACATGACTTATTTAGTTCTCTCTCGTTTATGTACCCAACAAGATTAAATGTTGTTAGCATGGCAAGAGGTGAAGCATAAAGGAATTATCTATCTAAACAATTTTAAATGAGGCCAGATATAACAAACAACAAATCCGGTAAATCCCCATATGCCTTATTAATTTATGCAACAAAAATTTAAACATTTTAATTGTTGTTATCATGATGCGGATGACATGGACAAGTTTATGCAATTTTTATGAATAAGTTGATAAGAGTGTATTAAGAAGCATTTGTCATCGTGGCGGAAACAAAAGGGGTGCACGGCAACGATAACGGGACTAGTGCCACGGCGGCGAAACGGAAATGATGCCACAGCAACATTCCGATGATCCGGTAGCCCATGGGGATACCGGTGCAAAAGGAAAAGTGATGGGAGCATGTCATGCAAGGATGGTGGGGTGCTCTCGGATATCGGGTGTCCCACATGACGGTGGCAAGGCAAAAAAGGGGCTTCATGCAACGAACAACTCTTTAAAGCATGCAAACGGGACGGTTCGAGTTCGTCGAGGGAAGTAGAGGAAGTAGTCGTTCATGGGTCGTCGAGGGAAGTAGTGGTTCACATTCGTTTTCGGAGAGGTACTTGAGGAATCCAAGGTTCCTGGGGGCGACGGTAGTGGAACTTGGCGAATCCGAGTTCTCCGGAGGTCGTCATCGAACTTGGTCAAATATACGATGTGGGTAGACGTTCAGTCGACGGCCTTCGGCAACGGTAGTAGTCGTGCAACATTTTCGTAGATGTTCATGTCATCGATGTCGTGGTACTTGGGGTCTTCGGACTTGCCGGTCCCGTTCTTGCGACAGTCGTAGTGGAAGTAGTAGTGCTATCATTCATCTGTGATCATCAGGACGGGAGTGGAAGTAGAGGCACACGACATCTTGTCCAAAATCACGGCGGCGGTAGTTGTACACATGTTGTAGTCGAACTTGATGGAACCAATGTCCTCGAGGGTAGTCGTGGTACTCGTCGCGTTCCAGAACCGAAGTGGTACTTGGCAATATCCGAGACAGTCTTGGCGTTTCGGTGCGGTGTAGTGGTACATGTCAATGGTCATTGTGGTACTTCGTTCCGGTCCTGTAGTCATATTAGGCATCGGTGGACCTTCGAGGGACTTGCGTATCCGAAGGGGTACTTGGCGATCAACGGACGTCGTGGTACTTGATGGTCCGAGTTTTGGCGTATCCGAAGGTGTGCTTGGCGAACAACAATCGTCGTGCTACTCGTCGTTCCATGAAGACATTCTCGTAGGTCTTGGCGATCTTGACGAATCTGAGTGGCTCTAGACACACGTCCACAGTGGTCTTCCATCGTCTTGTTTCCTGTACAAGTCTTGATCGATCCAGGGTTCGAGGGTGGCCACGGTCACGTGACGCAGAGGATGCAGAGGAGGCAAGTGATCGCTGCAGAGGACGCAGTGGCAGTTCGGTTTGGTCATAGGGGAGGCAAGGAATCGGTGACTCGCGCAACGCAGGGGCGACGAGGCTCGCAGCGGAGGTCCGGGACCCGGCGCGACAGAGAAGTACGACGGCTGCAGGCCTTGGACGGCAACGGGGAGGTCCGTGGCGTCGAGTTCCGGAGTTCTGACGGCGGCAGAGTCAGGCGCTGGTGGTTGGGGAGGTCCAGCGACGCGTGGAAAGAGCAGCTACAGCCGGGCGCGGAGGGCGACGGCTACCAGCGTAGGTACTCGAGGAGAGGGAGCTTCTCGGTGGCGCTTGATTCCGGCTGGATCGAGGGAGGAGCGGCCGGCGGCCCTCTTGACGCGCAGCTGTGCAGGCACCAGGTGGAGGAGACGAACGGCAACAGCCTGCTGGGGCGCCAGCGGCAGTCTCGGGAAGGAGAAGGGGATGCTTGGCGCGGTGGAGGAGGAAGGAGGCAGAGAAGGGAGATGGGGGATCGAGCGCAGGGAAAGAAGGAGACGAGCGAGAGGAAAGGTTCGATGGGGATAGTGCAAGGGGATCGAGATGCGGTTCGAGCGAGATGCGGGAGTCAGGCTCCCTGGCGGCGCGAGGGGAAAGGAGATGGAGGAGGGGATCGGCCTAGGTTTAGGTTAGGTTAGGTGGGCTTCTGCTAGGAGGCCCAAGTGGCCAGAGGCCTGGCTGGGCTCCTCTCTCCATTCTTCTTCTTTTAGAAAACAAACCAGAGAAGGAGAAGGAAAATAAAGAGAAGGTAGGGGCGGAATCTAGGCAAACCAGAGGACAATTTTCCCGAACTCATAAAAATATGCAAGGTTCGAGAAAATTAGAAGTGGCAAGATCGGAAGATATGAATGTAAACTCATTTGAATTTAATCAAATGGTTTGAACTAGGGCTAGGGTTTTGAAGTGCCCAGAAATGTTGAGAATTTAGGTGGAGCTCGGGGAAGTGACGAAAGAAATTACAGGAAAAGTTTGGGGACCAAACTTGAAGCGGAAAAAGGCATGTGATAAATTGCAAGTGTGTTATAGGTGATTCCGAAAATGGAATATTTAATATAGCTCCCTAATATCGGGAGGATAATGTTATAAAGAGAAGTCACTCTTCCCTCAATTTAAATGGATCGAAGATCCACACAAATTATTTAGTTGAGATGAAAAAGACTTATGATATGATGATATGATGACATGATGCAATGCACATGATGCAACGAACCAGAACGAATCACCCGACAACACTCGAAAACATGGAAGGCATCTGAAGCTCCGGTCTTGGGGCATCACACTGCTACAAGTCAGAATTCTACGGGGCATAAGGTAGATGGATTGCTTCACAAAACAAAAGAGCAAACCAAGACCAGGATCGCAATACCTCCACAACCACCTCAAGCAAAAAAGGACGCAAACAAGAGAGAGGCCATCTTCAGCCCTCCTTCCTCCTCGTGATCCACTATTGCATCCTGCTATGATTACTCCGCCATGCCCCATCCCAGAGGGACAACAGCCGACACCGGCAGAGTTGCGATCATACACGCACGTAAGTGAAACAAAAAAATATTTATATACGCATCTTGTATTATCTGCACATTTTCTGCTCCCTTCGGAATAACAAGTTCATAAACTGCATTTTAACATGTTGTTTGGATTTTTTTTCTTTTTCTGCAGACGCCCGATCTACCGGATTATCTAATACCAAGACTAAAGATGCGATTCAAAGATGTAGAGAAAGCAAGGGAATTTTATAACAGATACGCAGGCACGCTGGTTTTGGAATCAGGAAGACGGGTGGAAATGACAACCACAAGTATTTTGTTTGCGCCTTCCAAGGGATACACACATCTTCTGTTTCAGAGGCCAACAGGAAGTGAAACAAAACATCACAGAGGACGGGCTGCAATGCAAGAATGAGGGTGAAGGTGCAGGAGGATGACACATACGTGGCAGTGGACATTGAGTACAATCATAATCACCAGCTCATGCAAACTAATGACATGTTGGTATTCTTGCACTCACACAAGAATTATGACCCCACTATTCTGGAGTATGTAAAGCTCCTGCAGTACCATGATGTCAAGCACACAACAATCATGTCCATGCTATCTGAAAATGAAGATGGAAGCTACTTCCTAAGCATGACCGGACAAGACCTGCTAAACCAGTAAGTATTCAAACACCCACATGCTGCAATGTAAAATAGCATCCTAGCTCACAACCCCTTTGATAGCAAAAATAACAAATGCATGTTGGCGTGTGATTTGCAGGAAAGCCATGAATGCAAGGAAAGATGATTTGGATGATGTATTAAAACTTGTTTCATTCTTCAAAGACATGAAGGCAATAAATGATGAGTTTTTCTATGACATCCAAGTGGACAAGGACAAGTCAATTAAAAACATTTTCTGGTCCAATGCAAGCTGCCGAGGAGCCTATCAAGACTTCGGCGATTGCGTAACATTTGACACAACTTACAAGACAAACAGATTTCATATGCCCCTGGGAGTGTTTGTTGGAACAAACCATCACTTGCAGTCAATGATATTTGCCGTTGCCCTGATAAGAGACGAAGATGCAAAGTCATTCAAGTGGTTGTTCGATACATTTCTACGGTGCATGAACAACAAGCACCCAACTTGCATTCTAACAGGTGAGTTCAAAAAAAACTCCTCAAGTTTCATCATCTTTTTCAGTCTATGGGTCTCTGTTGATTGGGTACATTTGTTTTTTCTAAAAAATATGTAAAAAATGCAGTTCAACCACTGTTAGCACAGAAGTCCAACTAGCAATACAAGAAAGCAAAATTATCTGTCACATGTTTAGAAAAAAAATTAGTTATGAATGTGAAGTTCAAGTACATGAATCATAGAAGTTCAAGGACGAAGCTGTTAGATAAAAATATGTAGCATGTTCAGAAAAATATAGTTATTTATGTGAAGTTCAATCACTGCTACCACAGAAAGTTCAACAACACTACTGTAAGAAAAATTTTGAGTGTGACACTACTAGTTTGTCATACTACTAACTGTGAAGTTCAAGCACTGGTACCACAGAAGTTCAGCAACACTGCTGTAAGAAAAAAATACATGTGACATTCTTAGATAGCCATACTACTAGATGTGAAGTTCAATTACTTGTGCAACATAAGTTCACCATCAGTACAAAAAAGAATCAAGTTTCATTTTTTTAAATTCAATCAGACCAGTGCCCATCGATGGCGAAAGCTATACCACAATCATTTCCAAACACCGTCCACAAGCTATGCCGTTGGCACATATTGAAGAAGTACAGGGAATACCTCGCGTTGCTGTACAAAAAGTATAAAGCATTCAAAGAGGAGTTCACAGCTATATTGAATTGGCCGCTGATGCCAACGGAGTTTGAAGATGCCTGGGCTGAACTCGTGCACAAGTACCACCTGGAGAACGACCAGATGATGATGCAGCTCTGGAGTGATAGGAAGATGTGGATTTCAGCATATTACAAGAACATTTTCTATGCTAGAATGACTTCCACACAACGAAGCGAGAGCATGAACCACGTGCTAAAGAAAGGGTTTGTCAAGGGGACCCAGAACCTACACAAGTTTGCTAGGAGGGTCAATGCTTGCATACAAACTCGGATGCAGAAGGAGAACGAGCAAACAATGACCAGCATGGTATGATGACAAGTACAAAACACCACCATCATGTTCTGTTTACCTTCAACATGTGCACTTTGAATTTTAAAAAATGAAACCCATATGATTCTACTTCGACTAATATCTTACTTTTTCACATGTGCAGACCAATCCTGTGACAAAGACAACTTACGGCTACAAGGAAGACATGTCTATCAAGTACATGAGAGCCGTGTACACCGAGATGAGGAATAGGATGAGAAAGGTCACGCTATTTCGCGCAAAGCGTATAGCAGAATCCACTAAGTACCTTGTGTACTACCACAACAAGCCTGGCCATGATGATGAAGAAAGATTTTCTTGGTCAAAGCATGAATTCCAGGTTGTAGCTGACCCAGACAATGAAATATACGAGTGTGAATGCAAGCTCTGGACACACACAGGTGAGCGGGAAAACAAACTCATTAAATAGCTAGACTAGTAGTATCATATCAAAATTTATGAAACTCATTGCTGGCTCACAAACTATGTATTATGCATTCATCGCAAAATGCAGGCCTGTTCTGCCTTCACATCATGAACATACTGGACTACCTGAAGCCTGACAAATTTCCAAACAAGTATATCCTCAAACGGTACACAAAGACTGCAAAATCACAGCCAACCTTTGATACAAGGGACTACAACACAACCGCATCGGATGGCAGCTCAAGGCTATCGAAGTAAGACATCTTGCTGCAGCTGAATTTGATGGTTAACAAGAAAGCGATGATATGTGACCAGCAGTATGACAGAGCCTACTATGTTTTCAAGAGACTCGTGGAAGAGCTTGATGCAATACATTCAGCAAATCGAGCGGATGCTGACGAAAGGATGGTTGAAGAGGACGCTGAAATTGAAGATGACCTTCACTATTATGCAGCTGAAATGCTCAACACCGCCGTTGAAGCCAACCAATGCAAGCAGGGTGATGGCCAATCAATGGAGCAGCGACAGCAAGAGACGATGAAACTGCCGCTGTATTCTGAAACAAAGAGTAGGAAGAAAATTACTGCAGCAAAGAAAAGTGACAAGAGAGTGCAAATAAAGGCACCACCTGCAGGAAGAGTCGTGGTGGTCGATGAGAATGGAGTGCCACTTGGACACAGGAAATGTAGTGTGTGCAACCAGGTTGCGGGACACAACAAGCTGACCTGTCCAACACTCTTGGAAAGAAACAATGCCGAGGAGGTCAAGCAACCACAATCTCAAAAACAGCAACCCAAAGTTATGGAACAAAAGAAGGGACCACACCCACAGAAAGCAAGCACCAGAATTTGTAGCATATGCAAGGATTATGAACCACATAATGCAAGAACATGCCCGAAGCGAGCAGATGCTGAAAAGACAAGCAAAAGGCCAGAGAAGAAACAGAAAGCAAAACCCAGAGCCAGCAACAAGAAAGAGGTGGAAGAGGAAGACGAAGATGAATACGAAGACACCGTCGAAGAAGAGGAAGACGAATACGAAGACACCGTCGAAGAAGAGGAAGACGAAGAAGAAGAGAACGATGAAGAGAAAGAGGAAGAGGATGATGAAGAGGAAGAGGAAGAGGACGATGAAGAGGAAGAGGTACATGTCAAGCAAAAAACCTATACAACCAAAGCCTAGGAGGAGCACAAGGCTGATGAACAGTTAGAATAGGTCAATTAACACAATGCAAACTTATGTCATGTCAATGTCCAGAAATATTATGTCATCCCCTTTTATTGTTGAACTTTGAAAGAAGTCCTGGTAACATACACTATGAAGTTCATGTAGTATTACTGCAGAAGTCCTGGTATGTCATGAGATGAAGTGCTGTGCTGATGATGTACTGCATGAAAGAGCAAGCAGTAATAAAATGAAAAACATACACTGTGAAGTTCAAGTAATATTACTGCAAAAGTCCTGGTATGTTATGGGATGAAGTGATGTGCTGGTGATGTATTGCATGGAAGTGCAAGCAAGAACAAACATGAAAAACATATACTGTGAAGTTCAAGTAAGCTTACTGCAGAAGTCCTGGTATATTATGGCAGGAGGTGCTCGTGTTGTATTTCATAAAAGTGCAACCAGCAAATAATCATATAGTATTGAAGTTCAGGTCAGCTTACAGAAGAAGTTTTGGTATATAAAAATCGATGTAGGAAAAAATATGCTTAAAAAATAAAGTTTCACCGCATAAACTAAGGTTAGCAAGCCTAAGACAACGCGTTCAAATGTGAAGTTCTGCTTGGATACGTGTAGAAGTTCATGTACAATGCCGACAAAAGATAAAGAAACGTCAACAATATTTCTGCACAGATTTACATATGAAAATATGTCCGCACTTGAAAAAAACACAAAAAAACAAATATAGATTCTACGCAAAAGCATACATATTGGTTGGGTTGAACATTACCAATACATTACACAAACACAAAATATCCTCTCCATCTGAAACCAGTAGCCCAGCCACATCTCAAAGCAGAAGTTCAAGTCTACGATCATATGTTGGGAGCCCAAAAATAAACAACACAAAAAAATCAAGCAGTTAAACCAAAAACCGAGGCAGAAGTTCAGGTACATCTGTTGGGGCAAAAACATTCAACACATGGATACTGAAAAACGACGCAGTACATTGAAATTCACAAAGTCAAATCATTCTTCACACCAAATGCATTTGTCCACAATATCATAAGTAATAGTGCTGCACCTATAGATACACAAATCACTAAAAACATTCTTACAACCAAATCTTTACAGAATTGTTCCAATCATTATCAAACCTAAAAATCTGTACGAAATCAAAACTACAGATGAAACTAATGCTTCGAATTCATGGGCCAAAGTACGGGATCTCTTTAGGGAGCTCTGAACGCACGACTTCATTCTTCTCGCTAAAAATCAGAGTGTGCATGAACTCAGCCTTCCAGTCATCTGCAGCAGCCTGCAAACAAAAGAAAGGTGAAAACAATGGTTTAGTAACGGATATCTAAAACCACAGCAGGAGCATCTCAGCAAAAACACACAAGAATAATCAAAGGATGATGAGACAGGAACAAAAGACAGAACATACTTCCACATCACCAAAATCTTCAACAATCTCATCGCCATCATATGAAGAGCTGAACTTCATGGCAAAGAAACCACAATTATTACTCTTCTGCTTCGGAACATCGATGAAAGTCGGCCTCTTTGCAATAGTCACCCAGTTAGGCTGCTTGCTCGCCTTGTATGCAGCCTTGCCGTACGACCTCCTCGAGCAACCCAACAAATCTCTTTATCTGCCGGAAATAACAAAATTAGATGAAGTCAAAAACATGTTAACCAAAATAGTTAAGTTCAGGTACATAAAAAGGCGACACTTGCATAAGATCCACCTAAACAAAATAGCAGAAGTTCAACTTATAAATGACAGTTAGTTCAAGCAATATTACCAAAACAGAGACATCAACATATTTTGTCAACACAAGGCATAATAAACTTCATGTCAAACAAGAGAATGTGAAAGGAGGTTCAGGCTAAGAAACACTCACGATATTTTGGCAGTCCCCGTGGAAACTCGATCGCGACGTTTCCATATTATCGTAAGAAAGTGAATCAAGGATGTCAATGCTCCCACGATATCTATTCACCACGTACACACTGTAGTGCGCCGTTGTGCCAATTGGCTTGAATAGAATCAAGAAAACCTGCCAAGAATGAAAGGACCGGTGAACACAAACTATAAAGCATATGTACTGAAGAACCGGCATGAACAAAAACTTCTTGACAAACTCAGCAAAAGGATGCACATGAAATTAAAAAAGCAAAGAGTTATGAAAAACTAACCAGCTTTGCGTTAAGAAGGTCTTCTTCCTTGCGAACAAACATTGGGAGGAGACCAGCAGATTTTTTGCATCAAACTTTGGAACAGTTGCGGCGTAGAAATCATACTCTAGGCAGTACTGTGCATTCACCAAAACACAACTAAAACACCTCCCAGATGCCACTAATACAAAACTAAGGCAAAAAAGGAGATAGGGGTGCAAAGAACTAAAACCTGTATGAAGTAGGGACTAAGTACAACCCTATCAGCATTAGTGAATATCTCAGAGGTCTCCGGCTTATCCTTCCACAAATTTATGAGATAATCCATTATGTCTCCTTCCATCTGCTGCCCTTCACCGAATACAAAAGTTCAGACACTATATGCGGTAGCTTGTCCTACAGAATACAAAAGGATGGTAAAAATATATATTAGAAGTTCAGATACAATAGCAAACAGAAGTTCAGACACTATAACTCAAAAGGCAAGAGGAGACATAAAACAGAAGTTCAGATACTACAACAACGGCAGTTCAGACAATACAACAACAGAAGTTCAGACACTACAACTCCAAGGCAAGGGAGCGACAGATGAGGGTAACTCACTCAGAATACTTCTCCAGACCGTCTTTACTCAGCACATACTGTTTCAACTTCCGGGCCTCAGATAGATGAGGGTAACTGTATTTTTTCAGGGGAGCGACAGGAGAACGCCACTTCAAAGGCAATCTAGATGCTCTCTTGGAGGAAGTTATGTTCCCAGACTCAACTGCCGGTTTCCTCCTGGTGATGACAGCATTCTTCCCACCTCTACCAGCAACAGTACCAGCAGCACATTTAGCATTCTTCGGGTAAGCAATCTTCTCAAAATCATCATCGGACGAAATCACTTCTGCTTCGGCTGCTTCGACTGCATCAGCCTTCCTGTAGCACGGGGTTTTTGGAGTACCACGAATACCACCAGCCTGCTTCCCCAACTTGGAAGGAATGAGGGTCCGAGGTCTATCATCTTCTATAGGAGCTGTACTCATCGGTTCCTCCCTAGGCTGGTATTCCTGTGACCCGAGGAATGAGTAGTGGTAATCGGTCAACTCCAACGGATCCACTGTCAAAGAAAAAAGGAAGAGAAAACATCACCATTAAAAATACAACTGAAGTTCAGGAACATCACAATGTGCAGTACAACTAATAAAGATGACATGGTTACTACTCAAGCTGACCTAAAAAAATTAGTTGCAGTAAAAAACTAAATGAAGTTCAGGCACAACCAGAGGCATAGTTCAAGATAAACCGATGAACTGGAAATCATTCAACTACAGCTAACAAAACCATAGAAAGGCATCATCTCTGAAGTTCAATTATAAAAGAAAATGCTCATGTCCATTTAAGCAAAACAAAACACACAAGCAAAATTAAAAAAGATAGAAATGAAGTTCATGTACAAAGAAAATGCTCCTCTCCTTCCGAAACCAGCAGCCCAGCCAGACCTCAAGCAGAAGTCCAAGTTCAGAGAAAAATATGAAGTTCAGGTAGAATAAAAGATGTAGTGCAGGTAAGCAGTACAAGTTCCAAAATACTTACATGTGTAGTAGCCAAATAGAGCTTGGAAGTCTGTCTCAAACAGGTTAGAAGAAGCGATTGAGTACAGCCACGTCTTCCTGATATCCCCGATATTCTCATGGGAATAATTTGCAAGAACCCCGTCATGATACGAATTAACATTCGTAAGCATGAACAATCCGCAGTCGATACTGCCATCAAACGAAGTAAAAAGAAATAGTGTTAGGACAGAAAAAGAAAGCCAACGAATTAAACACGTCGCAGCTTAAGTACAACTACAGTTAAACAGATGTGATAAAGAGAAAAAGTCGAACTCATACTTGTTTTGCTGCTGGGGGACATCAATCCAATCCAGAGGGAAATTGTCGATGCTAATAGGACTGAAGGGTGTCTCCCTGTCGTTGCTGGCATCCTTCCAAAGCCTCTTGATGTTGTCGGTCATCTGTCGAAACAGGCGTACCGCACATTCATCTTTTGGTCCATAGTAGGAATCGAGAAGCTGGAACCTTGAATTCTTCAGGTCAAGGAACACCGACACCCAATGACCGACACCACCCATGGAAGCAGGAAGCTCAGGCGGGTAAAATGTAGGGAAAACAACCTGAAGCATCATAAACACACGAATCATTAAAAAATGAGAATTAATATCAGAACGGTACAAAAGAAAAATAAAACAAATATTAACACAGTGGATCGCACTGCAAAACTAATACAGAGACAAAGAACAAGATATTGCATACCAAATCATGTGCATCCATGCTATCTGGACCACTCGCCATGAAGTACTTCCTCACACGGGAATCAAATTGACCTCTGAAAATCTTGTCCTAAAATAATGCAGACAACACCAACATATGAAAAAATACAAAAATGAGACGAACAACTTTTAACTAAAATGGTAAGGAACAAAACAGAAAAGAAATCACTGTATGGTTGACTTACACAAACCCAATACGGCAGGATGAGTTTATCCGATCCCTGGTACTTCGCACGTAGACAATAGAGTGCACACTCAGCCACATTAGATGTAAGCATTCCGCGAGGACCAAAAGATGTTGCGACTTCTTGAACAGAAGCTTCACACTCCTTGTTTTGGAACATAATCATTGATCTAAAAACAAGCGAATAGAAAGTAAAACAAGTTAAGCAGCAGGAACTCAGGAAGTTTATAACACATGTTAGCACAGAAGTTCAGCTATATCACAATAGGCAGTACAGTACAAAAGAGGCCAGAAGTTCAGCGCCAGAGAAGCAAAAAAAACAAGAAGTTCAGGTACATAGAGTTGAGAAGTTCAGGTATGAAACCACAGGCAGTTCACAGGGGGTACATGGATGATGTAAATGTTGAGCAGCTGCACTCACCTCTTGGAACAGTCGTTCCTAAGCCTAGTTACACTGTAATAAAAGTCATCAACCTTCTTTCGCATGACAGCAAGGTCACTATCTGCTCACCAAAAGAAAATAGCAATTAACAGCAACACTCAAAGCACATAGATTCACGACAGTTTCAATTAAGACCAACATTCAAGCACAAACATTCAAAACATAAGCACATCTCAGCTGCTACATCAGAAAAGATAAAACACAGCATCATAGACATCACAACCCATGCATTACAAACATCCACTCACATAGAAAACGGGTTCACTTAACATTCTTTACAACCCACACGACAAACAACAAAACCAGAAGTTCAACTTAGACCACACAGGCAGTTCACAGGGGATATCATGGACTAAACCAAAACAACAAAGAGGGAAGGGAATGGGGAAAGAAGAGAGAAGCATGCTCCTCTCTTCATGGATCCTTGCCTAGACCAGTGGCAACACTGGAATGATCAACCTCCTCTCCATAGCTATCGCTTTCGGTATCTTCATCGTCATCTTTAGCAGACGTTGCAGCATCATCAGGAAGGACACCAGCAGCAGTTGGAGCAACTGGAGAATCTAAAACAAGAAAAAAATTTGGTTGTGCCTGTACAGCATTAACATCAACTGATGGCTCTACTGCAGGAGACTTCTCCGAGCTTGCAGCAGCACTACCACCAGTTTCAACAGCTGACTCAACAGCATATTTCTCCAAAATGATGTCTCCAGTTGTCTTGCCCTACTCAGCATTTGAAACCTCGGCGACAATGGACGACTGAGGTTCAGTCAGGACCACCCCGTCGGAGCAGTCGGTGCCTGAGACGGACATGTCTGCAACCTTCTCTGGAGGAACACTAACATCATCATTCTGCTGCTGCAAAAAGAAACAGAAAGTCATTACAAAGGGCTGACTGAACCTCATGCACAGGAGCAGCAAGTCCGTCTCAGGGGCAACAAGACAAAATGGACAATAAAAATGGTACCTCATTTTCACTGCCATGAACCTCATCAACTATTACGCCACTAGCCGGAGCAGGTTCATGCACAGGGGCAACCTCATGCACAGGAGCAGCTTCATGCGCAGGTAAAACATCCTCCTCAACCCTAGCATCATCATGAACAACCTAAAAAATAAAAAAATCATTTAGAAAACAAATACCTAATCAGCAGAAGTTTAGATTGCACAATCAAAGAAGGTTCAGCTATCACAACTGACACATAATGGAAGTCCAAAATACAGTAAACATAGCAGGTCAGATATCAAACTACTCTAAGATACAAAAGGGAACAAAAAAGGGCCAGTCATGGAAGTTCAGGTGCTGTAGCAGTTGAAGTTCAGGTTCAATAAACATATAAGGTCACCTAGGAACACTAGTGCTAAAAAGAAACAGTTTACGACACATCAAATCAACAACGCTCGCCTATGACCACAAACAGTAATAACTGAAAAACTAACATTTAACATTGAACATTAGTGCAAACCTCTTTGGTATGCTCCACGTGGCCTCCTTCATGACCCGAACGAACAGAATCCTGCCTCTGAATCTGTCTCACAACAACACTTGCCTCATCTTCAAAAGGCTTGCAACGAGCATCCTGCATTTCCTTGAACAGCCCAACGCTAGTCCGGAGGTGGGAAGTGCTCTGACGAAGCTCTTCAAGAAATTTAGCTTCAATACATAAGACCTCCTTCGAAGACTCAGCATCAAACCCGTGCCCGGGAGGAAGAATCCCATCAACGCGACTAAGACGCTCAGCAGTCGAAGGAACACGAGCCAACTCCCCACAAACAGTTTCAAGAAGACTGTCAATCCTAACCAGAGAAACATTGGCAGCTTCAAACAAATCCTCGCAAGAAACGCCACCTGCAGCACTCACACGGGCAGAAGAACCTCCTGGATCTACAGGGGGGCACCAGTATTAACATCCCGGGAGAATTCAAATCTTGGGGAACTTCCACTCCCTAGGCCGGCAGAACGAGGCATAGTTAGAACAGGACGTTCGATAACCCTAAAGAACACAACCTCAGCCTGTGTCTTCCACTGCATACAAAAACAAAAGTCAACGCGTCAGAAAACAAATGAAGGAACATGGGAACAAAAAATATACAAGACAATACCAGAAGTTCAAGGAAAGAATAATGCATAGAAACACTCACAGGCAGTCTCCCAAACACCCAGTTGGCTGGGTCATCATCACCTTTCGTGACCAAGTCAGCCGCAGCAAGCTCAAGAAGCTTGGCCTGATCCATGAAATTGATGCGAGGGGTCCTCAAGTCAATATTAGGCGTCTTGCCAATGATAAGGCAGTCCAGATACATAAGAAGCGGCGCGATGGCACAGCCTGTGACAGCTTTTCCTCTGCTAGTACCTTGCTGATACCTAACAACAGCACTCCGAATATCTTCAACAACCAACTGGCAGTAGTCCATGTCTGCCATATCCTCAAACACAAGGTTCTCGGCCATTGCTGCCTCCCTGGACACTCGTGTAGACGTTCCAGGGATAACCACCTTCATGAAAACAATAAGGTAAAACACCTGCAGAGCAAGATCATCCTTCGTCTCATCCTTCACAAGTTCAGCGAGGATATTCCGCAAATCCTTTGTCTTGATGTCGTCACTCCTAGCATACCCAAGCTTGCCCTTCAACCTCATAACAACATCATCAAAACCATCATTCGAGGGCCTAGGGGGGTACAATTACCTTGAGGGAACCCAAAGAGATGGTGAATAGCATCACTTGTAATACATATAACCTTATTCACCTCACCCATGTCCAAAATCATGGTTGAAGGGTCAATCCTCGTGTAGATGTTGCCCATCAAAGGACGAGAAATGTTGGAATCAACCTTCAAGTCAAACACACAACCAAAACCAGCCTTGATAACCCTCGCCTTGTGCCTATCTTGTAGCATTTTCGCACACGTCTTGACCTCTCCTAGTGAGCAGCGAACCGTCTTGTTAAAACATTTCGCCTCACCTCCTCCTTGGCCACCTTCTTCGGGCGCTTTGCCTCCTCTCTTCCTCCTCTCAGGCCGCTGCACAAGCTGATACTGAAAAAAATACATTGACAAGGAAAAAAGGCAGAACAATGAGACACACAACCTTCACCAAAATTCCACTTATGCCTACATATACGCACTACATCTCAGAAGTCCAACCATGTCTACATAGGCAGTACAACCATGTATGAACACTAGTCAACATGCTTTCAAAAAAATGTTGGAAATTTACAAAAGCAGAAGTTCAACCATGTATACCAAGGCAGTAATCAAACATGTATCTCAGAAGTCCAACTATGTCTACATAGGCAGTACAACCATGTATGAACACTAGTCAACATGCTTTCAAAAAAATGTTGGAAATTTACAAAAGCAGAAGTTCAACCATGTATACCAAGGCAGTAATCAAACATGTATCTCAGAAGTCCAACTATGTCTACATAGGCAGTACAACCATGTATGAACACTAGTCAACATGCTTTCAAAAATGTTGGAAATTTAAAAAGCAGAAGTTCAACCATATATACTAAAGCAGTAATCAAACATGTATACAAAACAAGTTGAGCTAATTTCTTCATGTATATACCCAGAAGTCCAACTATGTACACAAAGGCAGTAATACCATAAAAGCAAAGCACGTCGGCTAATTTATTCGTCTACATTGAGATGGAGCAGAAGGTTAGCTATGTACGCCAAGGCAGTGCTAAAAACAATAAAACTATAGCAACAACGACAAATGCTCTAAAAACAGTAAACATGAGACATTCATACCTGATTAGCGGCAGCAGCATCATCGACGTCGTCCTCGTCGTCAGCATTGAAATCAGCATCATCCTTGTCCTCTGGATTGACACGAGAACGCTTCTTCACACCCTTGTTGACCTTTGCAGGTGGAACCTTGCGCTTCACGTCACATTTCTTCCCCTTACCAGATGCACCAGCACCAAGCGGAGAAGGTGTAGGCGCGGCAGTGGCAAGCACATGAGGACTACGGCGTGGCATACCACCAAGGCCTAACCCTTCATCTTCAACAACTTCTGCGGGCCTTGAAACACGTGGGCTCCTCCGAGGAGTAACTTCACCAACTACTAGCTTCCTCGCAGTAGTCTTCTTGATTTTCTTCTTAACAGGGACAACCGTGCCATCACTACCACACGACACATCTTCCTCAACAGTGAGCTCAGTCGCATGAACAGATCCAGGAACATCAGAACCTTTCTCAAGGCAGGCCGCCCTCTTCTTGTCAAAATTTTCTTGCTTCTTCCTCTTACGTTGGTCCTCCAGGAGAAGCTGAAAAGGCACATCCTCGGGTTGCGTGACAGGTTCAGTGCCATCAACAGACTGCGACTGCGTCTCTGACATCTGAAGAGAGCACAAAGGATCCGGAACGGAATCACAACCTTTGACTGAGGGAGCCCCCTCCTCAGCTGCAGCAGGGTTTTCTGATAAACCCAACTCAGATAAAACATCGTTGATGGTGTTCACAGCTTCCTCCTCTGTGGACACATCTGCAAAGAACACAAAAATCGAAGCAAAAAATAAAAAAAGTCATGAACAAAAACAAAAACAAACGACATGAACAAGCTAAAAAACATGGCTGAAAACTTTAAAATGAAAAGAAAAGGGGTTTCACATACTAGGTGAAGCAAGAGCTGCAGAAGCAAGATCCTCGAGGCTTGAAACATTCTTAAGGCTCGAAGCAACCTCGGCAATCAAAGTCAAAGGGATAATGGGTGATTTAGCCGCATCAGATATTGGAGCATCAGTATTAACCTCTGAAGCTCCATCTTGATCGCAGGCATTTTTTTCAGAACTATTCAACTCATCACCAACTACAAAAAATGCAAGTAAAAAGCCAGCTGAGTTCTAATGCACAATCCTACACCAAAGGGACTTCTACTTTGACAACAATGTCCAATAACAAGAAGTTCAACAATACCTAACAAAGCAGTAAACACAACAAACAAACTAAAATCTACACACTAACTATAAAAACAATTTACACTCAGAGGGGCTACTACATATAACATGAATGTCCAGAAGTTCAATGATATATAACAAAGTAGTAAACAGAAGTTCAACCAAATTTCATTATGAACAAACAATAATTAAAACCAGAAGTTCAACTATGTGACCCAAGCAAATAGCACATAAAAAATATGTAGCATGACCACAAATAGTATTTCACAGCCAAACTAAATATCAATACCATGAACATGATAACAAATAAAAAAACAAAGATATACACTATAAATATGAATCATTTGGGAAGTCCAACAACACTTGGTGACATAGTTTCACCTGCAAATTATCAACTAAAAAGTAAGCAACACTACTAACTCAAGCTAAGGGTAAAAAGCATACACATAAACCTTTCTTAGAAGTTCACACTAATAAGAATGGCAGTCCAACAAGAAAACTAAATGAAGATATGGGCAGACATATATAAGAATACTGCTTTAAAATACAAGATCCAACTACATTAAGATACCTGGAGAAGGTTTGGAAGCCATGACAACACAACCCCCTTGACGAATGAAACTCCAAACCCTAGAACAACCTACTAAAAACAAGGGATAGAATGCATATAGTTAGGAGGTAGAAAATCATACAACAAATACAAAAAACAACTAAATGAAACCCTAGGATGAAACAACTAGATAATATCAACAAGTATGAAAACATGAACAGTAGCACATATAGGCAAGCACAAACAAAAAAAGAATCCAGAAACTAACTAGCATGTGACAGACACAATCTAGACTTCGAAATCAACAATACTAAGACAATTAGATACATCAGATTCAGCATGAATGAAATCACCAAAGGGGAAATGAAATCCAATCAACTCTGAATGGAGAAATAGCACACACAAGCATCTCATAGACAAATCTGACCACGGGGGAATGGAATCCACCCACCACACGCACAAGAACCCTACCTAATCTCTCATCAAACCATCAGAAGAAGGGGGTAGGAGGCGGACGCGAGAGCACACAGGAGGCGGACTCGACAGATCTGGCGAAACTAAAAGCAAGCATTAGGGGGCGGGGGCAGCATTTGTACCTCTCGAAACAACCCCCGCACACACGAATCCCGCGGCGGTTCTTCCACTCCCCACGACGCCACATGCACCTTGCAACCGCGCAGGCAGTTGCCGCCCTCGCTTCAGAGCAGAATAGAGCGGGTTGGGCGAGGGAGAGCGGGGCGTGGGGGAGAAATAGGAGCGGGGGCGTGTGCCGGTTACTCCAGCACGAGGGCAGGGGCCAGGGGCGGAGAAATCGGGGGGAGTTGGAGGCGAGGAAGGCAGCGGAGCGACGGGGAGGGGGAAGAGAGCGAGCGACAGGGGGGAGGGGTTTTCTGACAGGTGGTGACGAGGGAGATGCTCACTTAATGCCTATCTGTCGTGGGAATTGCAGCGCCACTGAATTTACAGTTTTACCCCCCCCCCCCACCCCCCCAACAGCTAAAAAAGTAAATACACCTATAGATAAATGAATGCACCATTTGAATGCATCTATTATAATTAGATAACTTCACACGATAGCACTGTTGATATCCTTAAAACCAAAAATAGATGGCAAATGCACTACCAAAGGAAGAAAAATACATACATAAATATGCACCTAAACAACAACAGAAAGAAGTTCAAAAAATAAAGAACAAAGTTCAAGTACTCTAATAAAAGAAGTAATGGCATAAGAATAAATAAACCCTAAGAAACAAAATGAAGAAGTTCAAGTACAAAAACAGATGAAGTTCATATCTAACACTAAACCATAATAACCCTAAACCCTAAAAACCCTAAGATAGATAGTGGGGTCACAGATGTGACGGACTCGCCTCCGCATGCGACGACGCGGCACGCCGCGTCGTCGCCTGCTCCGGCTCGTTCCTGTCTCGGCCTCGCAGGGGGAGGGGAGGGGGGCCGACCCCCCTCCCCCCCTGCTCGGCCTCGCGCTACCGCATTGGTCAATACGCGCAATGCCGATTTCAATATCTACAAAATATTTAAATCCAAAAAATAACAACCTCAAATTTAACATGTTAAAAACGATTATCACACTGAAGTTCAGGATAGTTATTCAGTGAAGAACAACAACTATTATAAGTACAAATAACATACTAGAAAAAATAAAAAAAATACGCATATCCATCGCCCAATTACATGGTTGTTCACGGGACTAAGTCAAAAAAATCCAAACAAATGCAAAGAATGAAAAAGTAACATAAAAATAAGGAAATACAGAGGAATTGCTTTATTACTTTGCAAAGAAGGAAAAACCAGAAGTTCACGTATAAAGAACATAGAAGTCCAGCTTCTACAAACGACCCTTACATGATCTGGAAAAAGTGCATGCATACTTGGGCTAATCCCATGATTGCTCACGAGACAAAAGTATAAAAAGGAACATCTGAAGAATTAAAAAATACGAAAGGAAACCAAACAAAGAAAAATATAGAGCACGATGCGCCTTCGCCTTGCAAATGTGGAATGTAATCTGGAAAACCAGAAGTTCAACCATTAATAAAAAAAGAGAAGTCCAGATCTTACCAAAGATAAGTGGATGATCAAAAAACTATACCAAAACATAGACTAAGGGAAAAAGAGGGTGCATGTTCCTGTGGTCCAGCTCCACGCTTACACACTAGCTACAACAAAAATTGCAGAAGAAAATCTAGTAAGGGTTTCTGATACAAAGGACTTGCTGCATTATCTTGCAGCGAAAAGAAAAAAGAAGTTCAGGTATGACGATGCAGAAGTCCAGCACAGAAACCCGGACAGACCCAACAGGATCAACCTGATCCTCCCCCGATCCCGATCCTGAGCCGCCCCAGCCCCGACAGGATCCAACGAAGGAAAAGAAGAAGTTCAGGTATGAAAACGCAGAAGTCCAGCTTGTACAACGACCATTAGAAGATCTAGAAATAATGAACAAACGAATTCGTCCGAAGCATAAAATCATCTCCACAAGATTGCAACACATCCGCACCCCCTTGGAAATGATCTGGCAACTACCTTTCGACAACTGAAAGGACCAGACGGTAAATTTCAAAACCGCTAAAATAACATGTGCAGAAACCCGCAGGAGTGCCAACATCAAATCGCTAGAAATCAAACCGTAAGGACCCTCCCGATTAAAATTTACGGATTAGTAAGCCTCGAATTTCACTAAAGTACGCAAATCAGGTAGCAAACTTTAAAGAAAAACGAGAAATCAATAGAAGCGCGGGTTGCATCTCGGGCGGATGAAGAACACGGGCGATTTCAAATTTGTTTGAAATAACGAAGAATTTGTGCTCCAAACTCGTACTAAAACCTAATCCCCATCGTTCCAGAACTTTGACAACATCCAAAACATGCATTAAACTTGTAACAGAAACAAGTTCATCACGACCCCGAGAGCAAATCCGCCAACGTGCTAGAATCCGAATCAAAACAATCATTTAGACTCCAAAAAACGTGTCCACATTACACTTACATCACAAACAACACGAATGATCAGAAAAACTCCCGGGGAAAGCCACGGTTGCGAAGATAGCCAGAAGGTCAGGTTAGTACACAGGGAAGTTCAAGCGCGTTACTCAGGCAGTTCAGGTTGTGATCAGAATATTATTCTGATCCCGTGATCAGAATAGTGTTTATGTATATATATATATTAACATCCTGGAAACATTTTACACCTATATATAATTAATCGGTAACACCAGGTATTAGCCGATATTCACCAAACCTTTCCGGTGACCCCGAAACGCTTCTAGATCCTCTCAGAAGAATTTAAAATATTCATGAAATAATTCCGCAAATATAGTCTCATGACTCCCGTCCTACTAACACTCAGTAGATCATGATGGCCTTAAGCTTGTGACCCCGTAGGTTCGGTAACTCATAGACATGAACGAAACCGGTCATTCAATGATCGACAGCGGGACCGTGGACATCCATATCGATCCCTAGGTTATCATGTGATGTTCCATTTGCTTTGCGATACTTAAGAAAACCCGAGATGCATCGGTATCCTCCTGAGTCATCACCATGCTCACTATACCAAAATCCTCGTTACCAATTTTGTTCTTCTTTCTCGTTATTGTGTTCTGGCATCCCTGTGACGAAGTCACATGTGTCTAGCCAGACGATGATTGATGTCATCTTACTGAGAGGGCCCTAATAATATCTCTCCATCGTCGGAGGAGCAAAATCCCACTCTTGAGCTATCTAGTCCCTTGTCAAACTTTCCGATGAGCCTATAAGTTATCGTTATGATCACCATGTTATAGGTGATGTTTGAGCAACCCCAAAGCCCACCGTACGGTAAGAAGTGGCTACGATACTCTCATGGTCTAAGGAACAAAGTCACATGTCAACTTTATGTGTTATTATAATTGATTACAAACGATATTAACTCAATTCATAGCAAAGAAGATTAGGTCAATTCAATATGATCGTTCTGCCAACGCCATAATCTCAATATTGTTTTAGGATCATCGTTACACTTAACGATATCCTAAGATCCAGAAAACATGATCACCAACAACAATTGAGCTAGTCCCAGAGGAAAGACTATGAACCTTTTATTTAACTGTTTATTATTCCATATGTGTATATGAGTTTTCCACTAAATCTCATATTCTAGGATTATAGCAGTTATAGCATAGACTATAAACTCTATAATTATGAATATGGAAATATAATAATACAAATAGTATTGCCTCCATGGCATATTTCCAACAAGCACAACATAGCCTCAATGTCCGCAAGGACGTGAGGCCGATTAAGCAAACCCTTTATCGTTTCGCCACCGAAAAGCGGCAAGCCATCAGGGCGGAGATCACTCGGCTCCTAGTTGTTGGGTTCATCAAGAAGGTCATGCACCCTGAATGGCTTGCCAATCCCATCATGGTCCACAAGAAGAAGATGTTCTGGCGCATATGTGTCGACTATAAGGACCTCAACAAGGCATGCCCCAAGGACTCGTTCCCTCTGCCACGCATCGATCAAGTCATTTACTCAACCGTGGGTTGCGAGAGGTTATGTTTTTTGGACGCCAGTTTAGGCTACCACCAAATATGGATGAAGGAGTCCAACTAGGAAAAACTTCTTTCATCACGCCTTTCAGACCTTTCTGCTACAACACCATGCCCTTTGGTCTTAAAAACGCGGGTGCAATGTACTAATGAACCAAGAAGAAGTGCCTCCATGACTAGATCAGAATCAATGTTGAAGCTTACGTTGATGACATAGTGGCCAAGTCTCACCAGGGCTCCAGCATCCTTCCTAACCTCCAGCAGACATTTAACAACCTACGCAATGTCAGCATGAAATTGAATCTCAAAAAGTATGTTCCCCAGGTTCCCGCGGGTCAGCTCCTAGGGTTCATAGTATCTCATAGTAATTATCTTGGCACTATCTTGCTCAGACACATGCTGGTTCCAAATTCTTTCCACAACTGCTTTGAAATCTTGATGCTCCAGCCAAAAGTTCTCAAACCTAAAGAGCTTGGATTTGGGAATGTCAGTTCCAATAGAAATATCACAAGGGGTATGATCAAACACAGGTTTGGATAATGGCAAGGCTTGGGTGTTGGGATAGTTGCTGGTCCAATTTACAAAAGTAAAGACCCAATCTAGCTGCTTCAACTGCGGAGCATCCTACATATTGCTCCAGGTGAAGGTTCTAACTTTCAGAGGAATCTCAATTAGGGCAAGTGCACTAATAGCATAATTAAATTGCAGCATGCTAGAGAGGTCACCAGAACCCAAATTTTTGGTGTGTGGGTACCTGATATACTTGAAATCACCCATAACAATCCAGTCAGTGCCCTAGGTATTTGGATGTTTTGAAACCAGACAATGAATCAATTTTGACTTCAGTGTCACAAGGGCCATAAATATTTGTTAGGATCCGTGAGCTGCCAGAGTGGACAAATGTAAACCTGACAGAGATTGAGAACCTTTTTTGAAATAGGCATTCTCCTTGAAAAACACTGTCACTCCAAGCATCAAAAGGCCCCTTGAGGCTCCCACAGAAGGCATAAATTCAAATTTGTTTATTCTCTTAGGACAGAAGTTCTTTAGGTAAGCACTGTCAAAATTTTCCCTTTTAGTTTCTTGAAGACGGGTGACTGAGAAGGTTGATTCTTCAATTCTAGTTGAAAGGGCCAACCATTTATTAGTAGAATTAATGTCTCTCATATTTGAATTAAGATTTTTCCAGGATTTATTCACCGAGGATCTATTCGTTGTCATAATAAAAAGAGAGACTGACGGGTGCCCATTTTGTGAGACCAAAGTAGTGGGCAAATTCTCTAACTAAGGGAATGTAGTGTAAAGAACTCCTCAAACAAACAATTTGCAAGGTGATCGGCAAAAGGCAGGCAAGCCAAAGCATCCACATCAAATCACGGATAGAGATCACACTGATTCAAATTATTACTGTGTATGTGTGTGCACATGCGCGTGTGCATGTGCGCACGTGTGTGTATGTCTGAACTCTACGGTCATTATATGTTGCACTACTAAGATCGCACTATACAATGTGTCTCGACGAGGAGTGAAGCAATATGAATCATGAATTGAATGTGGCAAAAGTAATAACTGAGTATGGCCTTTTCTCCAATTGACAAGCAAAACAAGCTAGACTTCTACCCGGAAAAAAAAACTTCGAGTGACGCTTCTCAGAAAAGTGGTACTCTTTTATGTTCTTTTAGAGAGTGGTGTTCTTTTTTTTCATAAAAATAAAAGTGATATTTTAGTTAGCATACCTAAATGATTCTTTTCTTTGGAAACAAGATTTTTTAGAGGACAAGGAAACAAGATTTTCATGGGCAAAATATTTCCTACGTGGTGTCCAAGAAAGATGACGCCTGCTCTACGTAGCCCCACGTACCTTGTGGGCCTGATGGGCCCCTGGAACAATCGTACAGCCCATGAGCGACAGAGATGCATGAGTGTGCCCAAAAAAATGGGTCCTTGCGCCGGGGCCACAGAGACATGGTATCTCTCTCTTGGGGCTTCACTGCCGGCAGTGGTTGTTTGGTGGTTGTTTTGTTTCCCGTGGCCGTGGGGTAGCATAACTACGCACAAAGCTAGTCACTTCCATATCTTTCACGAGATCTAAATAAGCCTAAACAAACCAAGCTAGGCGAAATTTGCAAGCATGGCATAGGGTTGCTTGGACGCATCCGCTGCACACACCAGCCGGGAATGGCCAAAAGTGCCCATGATAAGACGCCCCGTACCCCGCCATTTATGATGAGTCGGGGACTCGCAGCGGGTGGGTTTGAATGTTTGCTGCTGGTTGTGTGTACCTACACCACCGCCGGCCGTACCGTCACTTGTAATCATGCGAGGTGAAGATCCATGGTCCTTCCCTGCCGAGAGAGCAGAGCAGGCAGGCAGTGCAAGCTGGTGTGACTCGTGACTCACAGCCGGGGAGAAAAGTCCATGGATTCGGTGTAGACGGCCCGGGCGGGCCAGGTGCGCCGTCGCCGGCGAGAAAGCAGGCCGTGCATGCGCCGGTACGGACGCGGCACCGCCACTGCTGCCGTTCATTTACCGGTACCGCCGCGCGGCGTCATGAAATATGAATCCTGCACCGTGGTCGGTCTCTGCGCGCTGCACGTACTCCTCCGTGCGATCTGCTTCTGCGGCTAGCTTCTTGATGTGTGCATGCACAAGCATTTCCTCGCTCGTCGTCTCCCGCGCGCTGCGCACGTTTCATTTGTGAAGGGGGGAAAGGAGAAAAAGGGAAGGCTCGAGTGAGTAGCAGACAGCGGCTTGCCTTGTTCGCCGTACGCGTGTCCACGTAGGTAATGCCCGGGCGGCCACCTTAATAGCCTCCTTTGTCTCCCACGTAGGTGGTGCATTTAGAGGCGGTCGCCACCAGACAGCCATCCGCGAACCACCCTGCGAAAACACTAGGCTCACACTCCTCCGTCGTCTTCCTCCTCCTCTTCCTCTTCAACAAATAATCAATACCGCCGGTCGCCAGCGTGCGTGCGTGCGTGCGTGCGTGCATGCGTGCTTTGGGGCCGTCCCGATCGATCGACACTGACGCGGGCACTGTGCCATGACTCGAGTGAATATTCGCGCCTAAAATTCAGTGCCGCGCTGATGGCGATCGAGTACCTGTGAGGGTATACTCTATGTCGACTATGAGAGTTGAGAGTTGGGGTGCCCAAGCAGAAACAGGCAGATCAGGAGGTGATCATGGGATGACATGACTAGCACGCACGACATGTGGGCGTACGCTAGCTGGGCGATACGCAATACGCCAAATTCGTACGTACCGGCCCGGGTATCCAATGCAAGTACGCAACGCATACGTCCAGGGCAAATAGCTAGCGATCGAGCTGTCCACGCGCCCATACCGTATGTGCCCAGCTCACCACCATGCAATTTACTACATGCACTCGTTCGTTGGTCAGTTGCTAGGTCGACGAAAAGTACAGTCGTGTCGTGCTATGGGTAAAACAACCGTTCAGTTTCGTAGCACAGGTGAAAACTGCATGCATATACATATAATACTACTAGTATCTATCTTTGCAGCTTCGCAAATGAAACTAACTTGTTGACAGAGAGACCTACTCCTACCTAAATGTACGGTAAATTTCGTCCTTCCTTCTTTTGCACCATCGGTTCCGAATCTAGTCGACATGGTACATTCTGAGGGAGGACGATGAGACCTGCCTAGCTCGTGCACGTTTGTGTGACTACTATATAGTAGTAGTACACTACTACTATTGTGTAGCGGAGTAGACCAGGCGTGCGTACTAGTGTATACTGTACTATAAGAAAAGAACGCCCTACCCACCACCCCCGCTAAAGTCCAGTGTTGATGGGAGCACCTATACATAGAGACAAGGTGAATAAAGGGATCGCGCATAATGACGTGGATCAAAGGCGCCGAGAGATTAGATGGATTCCTTATGTTTGCGTTGTGCGGGTGAAGAGGCAACAGAGAAATAGTGGGCTGAAGCTTACGTGGGGCAAAGAAAAAAGAGTCTAGGGACGTCTTTAGTCTTTAGTCCATCCTCAGCAGCAGATTGGATACTTGGGTACACGTCTCGCCCCGGCCTATCTCTGCTCATCATGAAGATAGACAACCGATAGGTGGAAAGGAAGATGCCCCTATATCCCATTAGGTCTATTCTTTTCATTTTTGAGACCAAGCTATACACAAACAGCCCTCACGATATTGAACTGGTAAGAATTTTTTTGCTTGCGTGTACGCAGATACTATCGTCGATCGTAGACGTAATCATCACCAAAAGAGGAAAAGGCGAGTATGCACAAAAATGTACGTACGCACACCCCGCGGCGTATGCGTACGCGTACAGCGCCACGAAATGGACCCGATTACAACGCAAGTTGGGCATGCACAGCACCGCACGTACGGCTCGCCATCGTTTTCGCTCCTAGTAGCATTTTTTCCGCGCCGGGGCTCGTGTGCTGTCACGCGGGACGCCAAGGCCCCCGACCCCCGTGCCACTGTACGCGCGGGTCTGCGTCGTCACCTGATGGACGGACCGACGGTACGGTGGCCCGTGGAAACCCTGTGCTGCCGCGCGATCCCGTGGCCACGAGCCGAGGGAATCCGCCGTGCGCCCCCCGCATTGGAGGAGCCATCCATCCGATTCGGCTGGCGCCGCTGGCTGTTCCTCTCCCCCACCACGTCGACCCCTCCCTCCCCGCCCGGCCCCGGGCTCGCACAGTGCAGCTTCCCCATTTTCCTGGTGGATGGGAGGGAGGGCGCACAGTGGCGGCTTGTGCTGGGGTCAACATTACATGGCATTCATGCATGCGTTGCATGGTGTGGTGTGCGATCGAGCGCTAGTGGTGTGGTAGGGAGGCGGCATTGTTACCATGCACGGAGGGAGTGTGCGCATAAATGGGTTGCTCTGTGCGGCATCTCAAGAGCCACAAGTATGGCAAAAAATAAAAAATCTATGGTCCCGGCTGGGAGCACGGAAGGAGCGCATTCATTGATGTGGTACGTGCCAAAGCTCCTCCCTTTTACAGCTGCAGCTGCGTGCGTGTGCCCAGGGCAGTTGACGCTGACACTGGCTCGCCTTCTCCCCCACCCGATAGCTAGCTAGCTAGCTGCCGCCATGCAGTCGCTCGTGGACGATTGAAAATAAAATGGACGACGAACAAAAGTGATCTACTTATACGTCAATCGACATCCATGTACTAAAAGCATCGGTGGCTCTGCGCCGCGGTAGTTCGATTTCGATCATGTGGCTGCCTGCCCAAGGGCAAGGTCCACGGTGCACCGCCCGGGGCCGAAGAAAATGAACAGTGATTTCCTACGTCAAGTGGTCACTGTTGTTCATTTGCTCGTATATTACTGTTAGAGTTGTGTCGAATATTGTGCACAAGGTAGGTTACAGTTGAACTTGTAGTTGTATTGTGTTTAGATAGGATATGGAGTCGTGTCCAGGTAAGACACTTGTATCCTAGGTTTCTCATATATAGCGGGGCTAGACACACGATGTAACATATGCCGCATAATAGCACAGGCGCGCAAGGGGGAGCCGGCGGCATGTGCCGGTGCCCGGGTGGCCAGTGTGTGGTATTGTGACGGTGTTACGGGAAGGAACGCCCGTAGTCAAGCCCAGAGAATGTAGCCATATCGGTGAACCTCGTTAACAAATCTCGGTGTCGTGCTCGTGTGATTGCTTAGTCCTCGGATGATTAATGGTATGTCTCGGATTTATTCTAACAAGTGTTATCATGAGTAAGGTTCGAAAGAGGCAGTGGTGGTTGATCTAGAGGAAGCGAAGTCGAAAGATCACGGTTGTGGAGTTGAAACCGATGGACGGATCGGAACGGTGGCAACTAGATCTATTCAGACGGCGTAATAGCAATCGGAGCAGCAGGCGGCCGTAAGCATCGACGTCCTAGATCGAATCGGTCTCGGCGAGTGGGCAGGAGACGTGGCGATCAGGGGAACACAAAGACAACGGCGTCATGCAGTGTGCGGCGACAGGATTCTTCAGAGGCAACGGCGCGTGACAGGCGGCCCAAGGCCCAGGAGACTAGCGTGCGCGTTGCATGTGTTGGAGAGGTTCATGAGCGGCAGGAGCTGGACACGGGATTGGTTTGAGAAAAAAAAATAAGAGATCTGTAGCACTATGGTAATTGACGTGGCAAGGACAGCAATTGGATAAGGAAAAAGGAAGCATTGGGAGTTGCGGAGTCATGCACTTGGTGCGGCTACAGGAGCTACCATGGAAGCGATTTTTTTTCTTTGATGGATTGCTAATTGCACACGGTGTTTTACTGGGAGGTGGGCAGGTTGGAAACATGCACATAAGTCTCGAAGGAGTCTGAAGTGTGTGTGTGTCAGGATCATGTTCTACAGGGCGTCGAGCAATGTGCGTGGTGTGTTGGGCTAACACAGCGTGAGGTGGAGTATGGTTACAGTCGGACAACTTCGGCTGGCTCAGACTTGTCAGTTTGACGGATCGACACAGGTCGATTGGTACAGAAGACGGTGGTTGGATCAACGACGACGACATAGGAGCGTGATGCTGATGGTGACCGACTTTTGGGCGTGGAAACACGTGGCGCAGGTCCGAGGACTTGTGTGGCTTCGACAAGACTATGACGCGGGGTTGATTCAAGGTGATGTACACACGGAGCTTGAAGTCGACGGGGCGTGAGGGTGGACCAATCATCTACCATGGAGTCATGTTGAAGGTGGAGCTGGATTGAGGGGCTACGGTGTAAGGATCCAGGAAATCGAAGCCTATTCAGCAAGGGGAAAAGCGAGTGACACACAATTCGGACTGGAGCCCAAGGGTCTGATGAAAGTGTGAAACTCGTCATCGGTCGGTGATGATCGGTGGTACTCTGTAGTGGGGGTTGAGTGGTGTGGTTTGCGACCCTTGAGACTCGACCAGGACAGTGGAGGCTCGACGCGGTAATAGCGGCGAGGTGTGCGGTACGCACGGGACATGGAGACGGGCCAGGGCTCTGGTGGTCATACATGTGGTGAGACAACTGCGAATTTGACTCGGGGTGACTACAAGCAATGGTGAAATTCCTTCAAGTTTCAGACAGGCGGTCAAGAAAGGAGCGGTGATGTTGAGTTCAGGTAACTCTTATGTGTGACACCCAATATGTGAGTTGTTCACTTTCACGCAGGTCAGTGATCAGTGTGTGATGGCGTTAGACTGATGCTCTGGAAGTTGGAAGCACAAACTAGAGTAACAAGGAACTTAATTTTGCTCGAGTGTTGACTGCGGTCAAGAAAAAGAGGGACTACAAGTTGCGGGTGGGGTCATATGGAGTCTTTGAAGTAGCAGCGGTACTCATGGGATAAGGTCAAGTCCAATGTACATGGAAGCTTGACGCATTAACGAATTCAAGGTGGTGGAGAATATTCGTCAAGGTGGAGTTTGTTAGAGTTGTGTCGAATATTGTGTACAAGGTAGGTTACAGTTGGACTTGTAGTTGTATTGTGTTTAGATAGGATATGGAGTCGTGTCCAAGTAGGACACTTGTATCCTAGGCCTCTCATATATAGCGGGGCTAAACACACGATGTAACCTATGCCAACATAATAGCACAGGCGCGCAAGGGAGAGCTGGCGGCGTGTGCCGGCGCCCGGGTGGCCGGTGTGCGGTATTATGACGGTGTCACAGGGAGGAGTCGTCCGTACTCAAGCCCCAGGGATATAGCTATATCGATGAACCTCGTTAACAAATCTCGGTGTTGTGCTCGTGTAATTGCTTAGTCCTCGGATGATCAACGATATGCCTCGAATTTATTCTAACAATTACCACCAGCACTCATTCATTGCCTACGTCACCCGGCTCCTCACTCGCCGCCCTGCCTGCCAAATTGAATAAAAGTTGTACGGTGCACTTCCACGTAGGTGAGATCTATCGGGATACACGCAGGAATGGCTCTGGCTATGGCCCACCCGGCAAATAATCGTGGCGGTAGCGCTCGTATTTATTACGATCGAAAGCAACAGTGCGACCCGATCGAGTGCCGACGCACTGGCCGGCCCCGTCGTCCCGTCTCGAGGGGCCAAGATTTCGTGCGCCCGTTCGTTGAGCCCGGCGGCAGCGGCAGCGGCGTGGCCCGCACTATTATTCTCCGAAAGGAAGGCAATGTGCTGTCCGCGTCACTGTTAAGTGAAACGAGTTTGTCACGTACGACTCGCATGGTTTACCAACTAACCTTGGCGTCCGGCGGATCGGTGCTCAATGCGTGCACCGCTGCGGTCGCCCGTGGCGCCACGGTATGGTTTGGCTAGACTACCGCCAACCGTGCGCTCATAGTTAAGCTTTTAATTAGGATATAGATAGATTGCTCCTATCGGTATTAGTTATTCCATAACTAGTTTAGAAGTCTTAATTAATGTATCAGAAAGACGGCTTATAAAAAAAGCTGAAGAGAAGACAGCTTATTTTTTAAGCTGCGAGAAGAACTGGCCCTAAGCTCGATGGGCCGGCCGGGTGATGCAGCCGCAGGCGACTGAAGCGAGCCGGCGGGGCGGCTCTTCCGTGGTAAAACCAGTGGACAAGGGCTTTGAAAACCGCGGGGGGAGTACGGTGGGCCGTCCGGAGCAGGAACGGGGGGTCTGTCTACTCTGAATCTAAAGTTGCCCATTGGTCAGCATCCAGTGGCCTCGAGGAGCTTAAGCACTGTTGGGAATCTGCAGCGACACAGATGAGGCAGTGTTATGCTTTCAAAGTGCATAGTCATGACGCCGTCGAAACCAGCTACACCACACGACAGAACCGAGTCCCGTGAGATGATGTAGCAGAGCATATCAAGCCTTCAATCCTTGCAATCAATGCGACATAACTTACCAGTGTACCCGTATGACAAATGAGAGACAGGGAGAAAGGTTGATGCCCCTGCCATCTTTACCAACCTGTCTCCACACTACGAATGTACCAACATCGATGCCCTCTCCTCTTGCACACAACCAGAGTGTTTTCTTGCAGAAAAAAGAAAAAGGAAAACGGAGCATGCATGTTAAGAAAGTAAAAACCAGAATTATAGTCATGCAACATGCCCATCTAAGCCTGCTACAGCAAACCTGGATCCTTGTCAATTCTTGGTATTCCCTCTGTAAAGAAAATAAGAGCGTTTATATCTAAACGCTCTTATATTTCTTTACAGAGGAAGTACTAAGAAACAGCATTTCACCGGAGATATCTATCACTATCAGCAAAGAGCCCACTAGGATAATAAATGTACAAAGTACAAGCTGAAACGAACGGCCAAAAGCTACATACTCAACATCACCTACAACAAAAGGAACTACAATCCATCCATATATGTCAATACAACCTATGGTATGTTTTCGGAGTCACAAACTCCTCATCCTTGGATATGTCAAGCAAAATAACACATTGTATATGCAAGCTAAGACTAGCAGCTATTTCAACAAGAAAATTCCACACTTTACAAAGGAGCGGGAAGACACACTTGCATAGCATAAGCCACAGGCATTGTGCCGGCAGCCTAACGTATGCTATGGGTCCGCCTTGCAGAAATTTAAGCTACAATTTCCGACTGAAGGATCATGCCACCAAGAACCCCAAACATGGGGCGTTCAGTCACTTGTCCTAGATGACCCACGACAGCTGCCACCGCTGCATCATATATAAATCGGCTTCACATCATTAGCCCCAAAGCTTAATGCACAGGAAGGGCACCTTCGCTGGCGGTTTCTGAGCAACTTCTGTATACAGTCGTTGCAGAAAAGATGGTAGCACTTGGTAATCACGACCTAAACGACATGGGAGAACAAGTTCAGATTCGATATGGTGACCAAGGTTGTAGGAAATGAAGGCAACGGTATTCACCTCTTTCTGTCGGTCGCGACAGACACCACATTTCAATATTCCCCTGTACTCATTCACCTCCTGATGAACCTTTTCCAACACCGACGATCCCTCTGTCTTTGCTCTAAGAGAACTAGCTTTCCTTGATAACGATTCCAAATCGTCCTCAGTTCTCCTCTTACTAAACCTGGAAAAACATCATTACACTTGTGACGTCAAGAAACCTGAAGATCACATGGAGTGTGGAAAAATAAATCTCTGCAAACAATTACCTATCCTTCTCTAGTTCTACAAGAAGCCCAGCAACTCCTAGTCGACTCCTCCCAACATTGGATTGTACTTGATCCATGGACTGTCTCAATTGTTGAGCCTCTCCCAATACATCCGCCAGCTTTCTTTGAGCATTGCCTGAAGAAACAGAATGTCGCCGTCCATCCTCCGAAAGTCTCGCTGTCTGCTCTGACCAAACTTTTAACTGCAAATGGGCAAGGAAAAACATGTGTGTCAAGCACTCGCTAAAACAGAATGTTCTCCCTACATTTATGCGTTTAAATTTACCTTGTCGTCTAACTGGGCGATTTTATCTTTGTACAGATCCATCAAACCCTTTGCCTGCCGTAAATTCCTGTTCAGATTGCATAACTCTAAATGCAAAGTATCCTGTGCCTGTTTCACCTTAACGCCTTCCATAAAGATCTGCAGTAACATGTAGAGGCTTCAATAGGTCGCTGTTTAAAAAGATCCTTATAATTTCATCCCCAACGAATAAAGACAAACATGACTCTTGAATGACCATGGTTGATTTTTCTTGTGCAGTTATGCTAATCTGATTAATCAACCAAATATGCACACAAATTACTAATTTGAGGTTTTCTACACAACTTCAGTATGTAGCATCGTAGATTAGGAAATAGCAAAATGCATTGTAGTTGCGGCCTTTATCTCACTCAACCACCACAACTCGCCTTTTACTTCTCCAGCCACCTAGATTTATCTCAGTCTAGCCAAAACCCACTTCCACAGTTTGGTTCCATTTTTCCGTGAGGTGTCCCTGAGACACTAAAGTGGCCTAGAATCGTCTAGGTGCCACCGAATTGGCTCAAAGAATAATTCAATATACTAGTATGTTTTTTGCATCTCCTCTTTTCTCCCATCTTCTTCCTCTATCCCCTTCTCTTTCTTGTCTGCCTTCCCCCCAACACACACACGTTCAGATCTGGAGAAAACGGAGCCAAGTAGTATGGCAATGCTCTGGATGCCGTCCTAGCACATCTTCTCCCTCACAACTGCTGCAGATTGAAACGAGTCCAGCGGTTTGTTGTCTTCCTAACATTTGTCCCATGACCTCCCCTCTCGATGTGAGGTCAAAGGTCTCCTTTTTTTGCCCTAAAAATGTGAATTGAGGGTGTAAATCCATGTTGTGGCTTCCACTTTATGTGCATGGCACTCGCACATGCATGTGGCGCCAGCTTTGGGGCACTCACTAGAGGACCAAGGCATAATGAGGATGACATCCAAATGCACAAGAACAGGCTTTGAGGATACCAATCTGGTCACCTTGGGCGTGCATGGAATCGAAAACTGCTGCATTGCGCAATACAAGTGCTTGCCTCATCTTAGGAACAGAAGCAAAGCACTCCCAGTCAGTTTCCTCCATGCACGGTAGTGCTGTCTTGGATGCCTCGTCCATGCCTTCCTTGTAGCAGCAGGTGACAAAATCATCTTATTCCCCACCAGCAAACAAGAAGCACCATCTCTTTGACACTGTGGACATCTCGTTGGATTCACAGGTGGTGCTCGGCTCAGTGCAATGGCCATGTCCCGAATTACTTGTCTTAGATTTGTCTAGATATGGATGTATCTAGACATGTTTAGTGTTAGATACATCCGTATCTAGACAAATCTAAGACAATAATTTGGGACGGAGGTAATATCTACTAACAGATACTTGTTTTTTAGGCATACAAAAGTAAATCCATATTCCTAATAAATACCATATTAACTACTCCCTCCGTCCCAACATAAATGACTCAACTTTGTACTAGCTTTAGTACAAAGTTAGTACAAAGTCGAGTCACTTATTTTGGGACGGAGGGAGTACAGCACTAAACCATTTTTTACCAAAAAAAAAACAGATTTACCGGATGCACACCCTAAGCTGGAATGAAGATGAAAAGCAGGATTATCAGTGAACCGTGCCTGGCTCAGTGGCCTGCTGTTTGACAGCAACCAAATTAACTTGCAAAAACTCATTTTTATCCCACAGTAGTGGAGCACAATGTGGCCATGTGGGTCATAACAAAGCTCAATCGAGCATGGTGGCAGAGCAAATGGCACTGCGTACCAAACACAACATGATGCCGATCAGGGCGAAGGGCATAAGCCCAACGAGAATGGCTCCATGTGCCCAGATAGTATGAATTCTTTTTCCTATGGCAAAGAATGAAAATTCAGCTTGTAAAGGGTAGCATGTGCTCATGAATCAAGCCTAAGTTGATAGTGGCACAAGGGAACTTGAAGCTGATATTTGGTTATGTGTCCTGAAAGACTGCAATGTAACGAAATATGCGATCGTATAAGCATGGGCTAGCAGTCTGCTAATTTGTGTTGCAAATCACCTGGCACGTAGAGCAGAAGTTGTTTGTGTTGGTGTTTCTACGTTGAACTCCTGTAAATGTCTACTGTCTTTGGTTTCAACAAATTAAGTGGGAGATTAATTCTCCATGCTGAAAACAGAAATCTGATGACGTCTCATACTAATGTCTTTGGTTTCAACTTTCAACAAATAAACAGTCCTCCATGCTCAAAATAAAAATATGATGCTCAAGCTCACTTATTTGTTAATAGGCTACCAGGAGATTATAATGATCTGGACGGTCTCATGGCGTAACTACCGTTACTAACATGAAAACCTGGATAAAATCATGGTGGTAACCTAAACCTTCTAGTTGCACATTTAAATTATTATTGGCATGTCCGCAGGTTATGGGAACTGAAGTCAAACAAGCTTTAAGTGAAATCAGAGTTATTGTGAACAGAAGTGGGTGATTTTAAGGTTACACTAATGTTGAAAACAAGGATACATCAGCACAAACAAAGAATAGCAAATGAGTCCATAGAATTACCTTTGTATTGTGGTCATCTCTCTCGATAATTTGCTGTAGCAATTGTTGATTTTGTGTTTGTATATCTTCATATGCTTGCCCAATACTCTGAAATGTCAAAAATAAGTATTTGTAGAATACTGATAATCTGTATTTTACAGAGATGTAGAGATGAAACAGACCTCAATCTCTGACAGGTACGCTTCACCTTCTTCATGCTTTGATTTCAATAATTCAGATAAACTACCAATATCTCTGTAATGCACAGAAAAGTTCACGAGTTAGCACCACTTTGACCAGTAAAAATAGATAATGTTTCCAGCTTCTGCCTACTTCAACACATGTGATGGCTTACCTTCTGGCACTCTCCATCTTCCCCCTTAATTCAGCAATCTGAGCTTCACCACTTGCTAGTCTCTGCTGAGACGTTGCTTCAGCTTCGATGGCTGCCTTAACACGCTGTTCTAGCCTACTATCATCAAGAAAAGATTTGAGGCTATGGGCACGAGCCCATTCACAGTATTCTCTATCTTTCGACTCCAGCACATCTCTGTCACAAAACAATAAGGTATGGACATCAGAATGGTAAAGTTTGTTATAGTAGAACTTATGAATTTGGTAGTAAACAATGTTTAAAAGCTCAACAGATTATTTCGGATGATCTGATCAATGGGCAATAGGAGAACAAGCAGAGTGGAACACAATAAATTGTAGAGGTAGTTTCATGAAAGGTTTCTGCTGTAATAAAACTACCTTGAATCAGTAGATTCGCGCTTATACATTTCCACAAAGAGCTTTAACTCGCAATTCGTTTGCCTTAGTTCACGAACCTACAAATCATGTGAATCCAGTGGCTTAAGAATTCATAAAAACAATATGAATGGAAATCAAAGAATCTAGCTAAAACAAGCCATTTCCTGATGCCTGCTAAGACAATGCAGCTAGTTAAATCAGCAATTTTTTAATTGAGTACCCTGGACCGTAGATCCCTTGCTTCAGGTCCAGCACGAGTGGATTTACATAATGATTCGTTGATGGCATGCTCCTGTAAAGCACAAAACGAATAGCTTAATCGTAATTGAAATAGTCACAAAACACTCATTAACTTCTTCAACAAGCTCATATCAAGAAATTTACATTTCTAGCCAGAATATCAGAAATGGAGCGAACTTCAGCTCGTAAAGAATGCAATTCTGAAGCATCATCCTTGTACTTAGATAGTTCAGTTTGCATAGCGCCCATTTCTTCTGGCAGTGATGACACCAGCGCTTTAAATTCTGATATGGTTTGGTTCCGACCTGAAAATAGTAAGTTTTTACTTATTTAGATTCCGATATGGCCAGAAGAGAATAACTCAACACTATTAGCAAAGTCAAACAAGAATCATCATACCAGGTTCTCTCGAAGATTCTTCAAGTTTCAGTGCAAGCATATTCTTTTCATCAACTACTTTCCGCAGATTCTGATCTAAAACTGCAAGGGTTGACTCGCAATTGAGAGATACCCTATGAGGAATTCCAGACAGATCAACTTTTACATTAATTTCCCTTTCTTGCCATATCAATTTATCCTTATTAACCTGAAAAGGCAAGTAGAAGCCGAGTCAAACATAAAATAAATAGCTGAGGCTCTTTGATACATGAGAAGTAAATTATACGAGCAGTAACCACCTGTAATTTCTCTAATAGTGTCCGGCAGTGGTCCAACTCTGCTTGTGACTTCTGGAGTTGATCCTTCAGAACTTGGAAAGCTTTTGAAGAAGAAATGCTCTTCAAATCCGTCAAAATGTTCTGTCCATAAATTGCAAATGTAAGATATGCAAGAATATTTTATTGAACACATCTTCCTTTACTCTAAGATTGACTCCAAGGTGGAATCTCAAATAAGCCATGTCAACATTGAAATTGTAGCCAAAATGCTAACCTCAGATTCTTAAACAATTAAAAGGTGCTTTGATCAGACATCTTTTAGTTGAGAGGATGGAATTTCAAAACCATACATGTTATGCAAAAAAACATCTATTTTTGAACGGCACATCTGTATGTCGCCCTCTGGAGACTAGAAATAATCTAGGATTACTTTCGCTAATGTTGGTACTTGATAGGAAAGCAAACATCATCCAAAAAAGCTGCAGCGAAGCACGGGCGGAAAATACTATTATGAATCAACTCTGGAAAGACACTCAAAAAATGTAGAACAGCATTACTTCACTTGTATGGCACCTAAACAATCAGTGTGCAAACCTGAAAAGTAGCCAACTTGTTCAAAATTTCAATTCTCTCTTCATGAAGTCTCCTTATTTCCGCCAGGCGTTGTGAAATCAGACCCTGATCCAAACAATAGAGCAAGCAACAACTTTAGGGTAAGAGCAAACATAGGCAACACTGGAAGTTTAAAACAAGTATTTAATATTTTACCGTAAACTCCTTGTGAGAAGCCCCTAGATCCTGCAATTCCTTTTGTTTGTCTCTGACATTATCCTGAGGGAAGCTTTTATTTCCTAAAGTTGGAAATAAGATTGGAGTTCCATGTGTCGTGTCTCCCTGTGCTTTGAGAACTGCCAATTTGTGGTTGCTTTCTTCCAACTCAGCAGCAGCACTTGCCAACTCCACTTGAAAAGTTAACAAACATCTCAGTAAAGTTAACATGGTGATCCTTAATATTAGTTGCACACAGCATCATAGGCACATATATACTGTGCAAACATTGCCTAAATAGTTAAATCTCGTCTAATCAGTGGAAGGGACATTGTGTGGCTAGGTGATCCAGTAATCCACAAAAACAAGGATCACCGATATATTATTGTGCGTACTCCCTCTGGTTGGGTTTATAAGTCAGACATGGGTTTTTAGGTGTTCGATTTGACTAATAAAACATGTCTAATATGCCACAAAAATTATAAGTAAGAAACTTCATTTAACGACGAATCTAAATCGATATTTTATATAATACACATTTTGCTAGTTAAACTGAAGACCTAAAAACCCATGCCCGACTTATAAACCCAACCGGAGGGAGTAAGTACAGACAGGTTAGTGGAGGAGAAGAAACATTCCTACCTAGCCAGCATATCTCATCCTGGCCGAGTACAACATGCAGTGTTGTGAGGGAACCCCCGGCTTTGCCTCTCACACATATCCAGATCTGTTTTCCAGTTGCCTTTCTTGTCCCAATCCAGCACTGGCCTCTCTCCATTCCTCCTGATCTCTCTCCAACTCTCTTCAGTCTATTATCTATCCTCATCCTCTATCAACCTCGCTATTGTCAATGTCTGACCAGAGGTAGGAAGCAGTAGCAACTACGTGAGGCAAGAGCAGCAGATGGGCGAAGAAGGTTATGGTGGTTGCAACACACAGAGGGAAGGCAGTGGGAATGGATTTTGGGAGAGTAGACGGCTAGGCAATGGTAGATTTGGGGGAAAGGGTGATGCGGTGACATATCCAATGTGATCTAAGTGTCATGTGTATCCATGTATGTAAAGCATCTCATGTTTAAGCAAGATACCCAACTACAAGGCGTGTGTCATGCATATCAGAAGGGTATATTGGCAGGTATCGAAGGTGTCAAAATAATATAGATATAGTAAGACACTAACAAACTGTCGTATGTATCCACGTATGTAAATCATCTCGTGTTTAAGCAAGATACCTTTAAGGCGTTTCTGTTCAGCTTTGCTTCGAGCATTTAAATATCTCTCTTCATGGTGCTTCTCTGTCAGCTGTCTGTGCTTCAAGTGGAGATCACCAAGTGCTCGTACAGCATCATTAAGCTCTAGTGATATCTCACTAGCAGTACTTCGCAGTTCCTTAATGCGCTCTGCAGTGAAGCAAAACAAGGAAATGTTACCAAAGGGGTAAGAAATTTGGCAGTCCTTCAGCTGTAATTAATAATAAATTATTACCAAGGAAATGTGAAGAACAAACCATCTTCGGGTAATGCAGTAAAGTGATCTAACGGTAACTTCTCGTTTGCATGCCATGAATCATTTGATGAGAACAAGATATTCTGCAGCGCATCAGTAGTTGACGAGTGTACGTGGTTTTCCAAATGGCAACCAGAACTTTCTGTGGCACCTGTCTCAACGAGCCTGCTAAGGAAGTCCTCGTCTTTCCGGATGCATGCACCATCTGAATAGAAAGTTAGAAACTAAATCTGTAATTTTTGGGACATCCAAGTTTAGAATATTCCACAACCATCGACATAAATCAAATACGATGAAATGCTTCCATTACAAATTCCCCTCCCAAAAAAAAACTTGCAAATCCTAACAAGGAAGAGTTAGATGCATGTACTGCTTCCATTACAAATTTTTATGCATGAGGAAACAAATTATTATTAGCCGACAATCAAATTAATTCAGGCAAGAACAAAGACATACCCGTAGACTCGTTGCTAGGAACTGCACTGCAGGAAGAATTTTGGGATCCACTTTTGCAAACAGAGATAGCCTTCAAATCTCTCACAAGCTGTTCAAGTATAACATTTACAGTAAACAAAAGGAAGACTTGTAGTTTTTGCAGTTACAACAAGGTAAGGTTTTAGCTTACATGCTGCCATGACTTGTTAACAAGATCTTGGATCTCATGGTGAGACTTCTGTTTCTGTTTGAGATCATCAAATTTACCCTCGAGGGCATGGTACTCAGACTTATGGACTTCTAGCTGTTCTGAAAGCTTTTGGTTTCTGTATTTAATTACAGCAAAATCAAGCTGCCAACCAAGAACGAAGTTATAATTAACACTATATATAGAAAATAAGTAATGGAAATTACAGTGTCGAAAAGCCAAAAGAAGGAACATTCGAGATGAAAGCAGCATGGATTTCTTTGTTTAAATACAAGGAACAAAATCCAATTTATGATCATGGCTTGACAATACTGCTGTAATGAACAGTGCAAGAACAAAATCCAGAAGAGAGCAGTATGGCAAATAATACAAGTGTATCAATGATGTATATCCGTTTCTACATCTATATGCACAGTGGCCTAAACATCATTCCACAACATATACCAAATGAGGCTATATTAAAAATCCGAGGAGCGATTTATACCAAATTGTTTTGCAGAAGTATCGATTATTGTATCCTTAATCATCTCTCTAAATGGATACTATATTTGCTCTCATAGTGAGACAGCTTTTCCTATCTAACACCAACCATGTCATGGACAATTTCAGCAAGGCTTTTTAGGCCTAACTAAAGGAGTGAACAAGTAAAGTTGTACGGTACACTTCGCAGTGGTGGACAAATGCAGATTTGCCAACCGTTCATGCATATGTCAGTAGGTTTCCCATGCAATGCCCAAGGTAAACCCAGAATGCAAGCAGGCTGGCGAATCCGGTAAAACCGGATATGCCCAAGGTAAAATAATTTATGTTGCGATCTGAGAAGCTCCTGCGATTCACAAAGTAACCTAGTAATGTCGTTGACCCCAGCTACGTAATACAGGATCCAAATAAGCTTAAAGTAGCAAGCCTTTACAAACCAGCCAGCAAGAGTGAACTACTTAACAGCTTGAAATGCGGCGTGTACCTTCCTGCCGTGAACTATAGCGGCCTACCTAGAGACTTCAAACAAGGTGTATATCTAACATTCTCCATCTATTCTACTTCTAAAGTTTTAAGTTGATGAGTTCACCCACCCTCATGCGCCCTTACATGTGGGACCTATTGAACCTAAAATAGAAAACTGCATTCATAACAAAAAAAATGGGGACCTTACGACACAGCCTCCCCTTATGTCCTCTCCTTGCCATCAGCACATAGTGCGAATAAAATATTTAAAACTCGCTCGCAAGGTATCCCGTCGACTTCCTTTTGTTGCCCAATCTCCCTACCGCTCACCAATCCAGCCGCTTCTCGCCAATCACCGTCCCTCGGCGTTCTGAAAATTAAAATTACCGTACCGCTTTGGCTGCAATTGTCCCATCACCGTGCTGTCCATCCACAACCCACTCTCTGTCCTTTTCGCTTTCCACCTCTCCGCTCAAACGCACTGGTTTGGAACGGAAATTCGGCAGAGACCGTCTCCACGACTCATGCCCTGCATACCCAATGCGAGATGGCGCCACGTGTCCAACCTTGGGATCGCACACCTCCGCTCTCAGCCGCTCCAGCGCTCCTTCCCTCGGCTCCAGCAGCCAGAAACCGATCGATCGAGCCAGCTCGTACGAATGCCATGGCCAACGACCAAGCTCAGAACCTATTCAATTGCCACAATCAATCTGGATAAAATAGTGAAATCACCGCCTGGCTAGTCCTCTCTTTTGGTTGGCCAAATATCTCAATGATGGGCTAATGCTGACCTTGCCCAAGATCTATGTTTTTAAGGCGACGCCTTACCGCCTTAGGGAGGGGGGGCGCTTTGGCGCCTAGGCGGGCGCTTTGTACGCCTAGGCGCCCAAAGCGGTCGATTTTCCAAAGCGGAGGGGGAGCGCTTCGACGCCTAAGCGTCGCCTTAGGGACGCTTTAAAAACATAGCCCAAGATAGCAAAACATGGATCAAGACGGCTCATTCTGTTACGATCCATGTTTTGCTTTTACATTGTTAGTGCGTGGAGTGCAGGGTTTACGAGTCGACGAGTCGTTCCGAGGTTGAGACTCATAGACTAAGCGTCTAAGCGTGACTAATTGACACTAGTCGACACTGAAGTTGCAACTCATAGACTAGTCGACACTGAAGTGTAGTCGGCCGTGGAGTTGAGACTCCTAGACTAGTCTATAGACTAGTCTTGACTAGTCCTTGGATTCATAATCCATGGTGGAGTGGACTCTAGCTTCCTGAAGAACTACGTGGAAGGGAACTATATTTTACTTCTTTTTAAATATATGGAAGAATAACATGTTTTGTACCTACAGTTGTGTACTCAAAACATATATGCGCGATGTGTAAACAATTGATGTTCCAACAACATTCGTCAAGGCTTATACTAGCCTGAGCTTATCCCAAATCATAGGATTTACTAACAAGTAGTGTAAGACAAATGATTTCTATCTACAACTACTCCCTCCGTATCAAAATATAAAAAACGTCTTATATTTTGGTAGAGGCTATGGCAAGACTGGGCACAACACCCACACGGCCACACGATGAACCTTCCACGACTGTAGCCTTTATTACAAGAAATGAACTGTGATACTGGCGGTTCATTTTCATCAGAGAAGCTCTTTTTTGTCATATTTTACTTTCAAGCAAGTTTCTCATACTACAGAGACCGTTGCAGAAAGTGTGTCACCAAAGATCAACTTTGAGCAAAGTGACTGATTTTGCCTTGCTGGGCAAGAGCTCGTTGCGATGGGCATACACGCTTACCATAGATGTGAGCTCTTCAAAAGAATAGTGTACAATGCACGCACATGAGGGCTAAGACCAAGGGAAGTGTGTGTTGGTACGCTGATGAAGAGGAACAACGAATGTGACGTCAATGTCCCTCGAGTCATGCGAGATTTGGCCGAAAGCACCGGATACCCTTTTTAGATAAATCATGATGATATATATGTTCACCTTGCAAGAACAGGATGATATGGATCACAACACAGTTATAATCCATGATATTGTAATCAATATTTCTGTGTCTAAATTTGTTGTACCATGGCAATGCACGGGCATTCGACCAGTATTGTGAACAATTTCAGCAGTTGTGCACCAAACTTTGCAGTGAGGTAAAATCACGGCGGAAAAAGTTTGGGCATGCCAACCGTTATAGTACGACGCGCATGCAAGGCGTAACTGGGTTGCCAAAGCCGGCTTCAACGGAGATGTAGCCCAACGTAAAATGAGTCTTTTTGCGAGGTAAAATGGCTGCTAGTGAGATTTCAGAATCTCCTATCGATTCATGTATTACCCTAGCAAATTCGTGGACCTGGGCTACCTGATACACGATCGAAATACAATTGAGTAACAAGTCTCCACACAGTAGCCTATACCTTGACAATAGAGGACTACTAGAGAGGCTTCGAGTGAGGCGTATACCTTCTTGTCGTCGGAGGAAGGCGGAAGCGCTGGGCGCTTGGCAGGAGGCACCGCATCAACACCCTGCGCAAAGGAGCCAGAGAGCCGCCGCTTCCGATCGGGTTCGCCGGTGCTCCCCATGGTTCTAACCCTAACTGGCCGCCCCGCCTCCAATCCGCCGCATGCGGTGGAGACCAAGCTCGCAAACACCCGTACCGATCCTCACGAGCACGCGCAGCACCGGCCCAGCCCGCCGCCACCGCCCAAACCCTACCCGGCCACGGGATCGATCGGAGGCAGCAAAATTTCGAGGGTTTGCTCGCGGCACGGGGGCGATGGGGAATTGATTTGTGCTGTGCGGCTGAATTTGGGGTTTTGGAGGGGCGGATCGAATCGAGGAGATGGGGAGGGTGAGAATTAGCGGTGGTTTTGGTGTGAGGTGCGTATGCGTGCGCCGTGCGAAGAGCCTAGGCTCCACAGAGTGAAGAGGAGAGGAGAGGAGGGGAGGAGGAAGAGACGGCGGAGGAGAGGGCAAGCTGGGGTGGGGAACGGAGGCACGGTGGGGGGGAAAACCGCACGCTCGGCACCCATCCGATAGAGGGGAGGTGCGGTCCGGCCAGCCCCGCCCGGCACGTGTCCACGGAGAGCTGCCGCGCGCTGGATCAACACTACAATGCGTGCGGACAACCATGTGAGTTTGTGACATGCCACTCCGTCCCGATGGACCCAACCTCATGGCTATGGGTGAACCTTGTGGGTCGAGAAAAGCTCGGCCTCGATCGTGTTAATATGATGATTTTTGGCGAATACTATGATATTTTGGCAGAGTCGCTATATGGATGTGGACCGTCATAATTTATGGAGCTCGCTCCGTAAACGACCTTGTAGTCTTCATACTTGATGGCTGGGAGGTTTATATGAAGCTCGTTCTATACCCAATCGTCTACAAGGGAAGCAAGTTTTAGCTTTGTCCTTCTTCCTTCACGCGAGAGATTTGAAACAACCCGGCCTCTCACACACCATCACCGACGGGCACCTGGCCATTGTTGTCATGTTTGCTTCATCGGATTCCCATGGCCGGCCTGTCAGATAACCCTAACGCAACATCATCTCACGACTTGTGTCTAAGCGGCCGGAGAGATGTCATGTGAGCAATCAGCAAGCGTGTGAGTGCAGCCGTGTTTTCCACCAGGAAGCGTGCCACTTGATGGTCGTTTGCCGTCAATGGCCTCCTTAACTGCTTTCTTAATGGAGGGTTGGCGGCCCCATCAGCCTATAAAAGGTTAGGTTGTCGCTGCCTCCTCTCTCTCTCTCTCCCATCGCCCTCTTTAGTGTCTCCAAAAATCCCCTCAACCCACATCCATTTCATCTCTTCCTCTTCAAACATATTTCTAAAAACGTCACGCCGATGCCTTGGACCCCTTCTGGGGGCATATGCAAGTGGGCCTTGTCAAGCTCGTGAGGGTCGAGGTGGAAACTTAGCGGCAAACTTAGGACCGTGCGCTCGCCCTTGCCAGTGAAAAAGCATGGCCGACATGGGGCGACCGCGTGGAGGCCATCTTTCGGGGGATTGAGGCATGTAATGCCGCCGCCACGGAAGCATGGCTGTTCTGGGACGATCGGGTCGAACCATATTCGGAGCGTTCAGTCCCGCATTGCCGCATCCCCGCTTACCCTGTCGTGCAACTAGGCCCCGCTGGCGAATCCAACCATCGCCGTAATTATTAGCTAATTAGTTGATAGTATAGCAAAGTATTAGATGCTCTATCGATCCAAGTCGCAATGCGACTAATTTTTCAGCCAAATCATTAGAGATGAAGTTGAATTGAATCAAATATATCGTGAATTTTCTATTACAGTGAAAGGATCGTTGTAGTCAATGACAAGCAAAACCTATATAACAAAAAAATGAAGACAGCCTTTTTTATCTATCTATGTCTGTATGTTTCCTTTGCAGTCTTCATATCCTCACAGGGCACAAATATGACGACTATGCTAGAGTCGCTTCTACCCGTGGTAGTAGATGATTACTTTTCTTTTTTGCTATCAAGTGATGATTAGTTTTTGAAATCCATTGTTTTGGGAAGCTTATTGCCCCGTATCAACAAGAGATTTCAAACGTGTCAATTGGTCAAAAAATGGTCTCCACGACGGTTTTCCATGTATGGTGATAGAGGTGTCAAGTGATCAAAGCAACTTCAACTAGCGAAAACGGCCAAGGCTTGCATTCTCGCAATATAAAAAAGAAGGTCATAACATGAGAATCGTTGAAGCTACAAGCAATTTGGTAGAACCCTAAGTTTCATGGTCGACAAACATTGGCAGGGTGCTTCCAACTTGAAAAGGATTCCCTGACGTACCACTTTTGCGTCAGACATGCCAGTGGCCCAATGGCACCTTGCGATGTGTCAAGGAAGTTGTGTCCTTCCAACTCATAACCAGTTATTCGTGGCTAATCACAAATTTCATTTGCCGCATTTTTTCACAACGGCAAATAGCGCACACTTGCTCACGTCACACGTGGCATGGTCCGTGGTCTAGCAATCTTAACACATGATCTTCTAAAAAAAACAATCTTAACACATGTATGGTTTTTAACGCGTAACACGGTTCTTTACATGGGTCTCCAAGTTTTTTTAAACATTTTTACTTTTACTTTTACCTTTTCTTTTCCTTTTATAGATTATAGTATTTAATAAAATTTGCATGAACATTTAAAAAATAGCAAAACTTTTCATCTCTTCCTCTTCAAACATATTTCTAAAAACGTCACGCCGATGCCTTGGACCCCTTCTGGGGGCATATGCAAGTGGGCCTTGTCAAGCTCGTGAGGGTCGAGGTGGAAACTTAGCGGCAAACTTAGGACCGTGCGCTCGCCCTTGCCAGTGAAGAAGCATGGCCGACATGGGGCGACCGCGTGGAGGCCATCTTTCGGGGGATTGAGGCATGTAATGCCGCCGCCATGGAAGCCTGGTTGTTTTGGGACGATCGGGTCGAACCATATTCGGAGCGTTCAGTCCCGCATTGCCGCATCCCCGCTTACCCTGTCGTGCAACTAGGCCCCGCTGGCGAATCCAACCATCGCCGTAATTATTAGCTAATTAGTTGATAGTATAGCAAAGTATTAGATGCTCTATCGATCCAAGTCGCAATGCGACTAATTTTTCAGCCAAATCATTAGAGTTGAATTGAATCAAATATATCGTGAATTTTCTATTACAGTGAAAGGATCGTTGTAGTCAATGACAAGCAAAACCTATATAACAAAAATATGAAGACGGCCTTTTTATCTATCTATGTCTATATGTTTCCTTCGCAGTCTTCATATCCTCACAGGGCACAAATACGACGACTATGATAGAGTCGCTTCTACCCGTGGTAGTAGATGATTACTTTTCTTTTTTGCTATCAAGTGATGATTAGTTTTTGAAATCCATTGTTTTGGGAAGCTTCTTGCCCTGTATCAACAAGAGATTTCAAACGTGTCAATTGGTCAAAAAATGGTCTCCATGACGGTTTTCCATGTATGGTGATAGAAGTGTCAAGTGATCAAAGCAACTTCAACTAGCGAAAACGGCCAAGGCTTGCATTCTCGCAATATAAAAAAGAAGGTCATGACATGAGAATCGTTGAAGCTACAAGCAATTTGGCAGAACCCTAAGTTTCATGGTCGACAAACATTGGCAGAGTGCTTCTAACTTGAAAAGGATTCCCTGACGTACCACTTTTGCGTCACACATGCCAGTGGCCCAATGGCACCTTGCGATGTGTCAAGGAAGTTGTGTCCTTCCAACTCATAACTAGTTATTCGTGGCTAATCACAAATTTCATTTGCCGCATTTTTTCACAACGGCAAATAGCGCACACTTGCTCGCGTCACACGTGGCATGGTCCGTGGTCTAGCAATCTTAACACATGATCTTCTAAAAAAACAATCTTAACACATGTATGGTTTTTAACGCGTAACACGGTTCTTTACATGGGTCTCCAAGTTTTTTTAAACATTTTTACTTTTACTTTTACCTTTTCTTTTCCTTTTATAGATTATAGTATTTAATAAATTTTGCATGAACATTTAAAAATAGCAAAACTTTTCAAATATGCATGAACATTTTCCAAAAAGTACACGATTTTTTAAGAATGTATGTTTTTTTACAAAATGCACGAACACCTATTAGAAATATGTGAAGATTTTCTAAGTTACATTTTTACTTAAAATGTGTGATTTTAAAAATAAGTAAAATATCATTTATTAAATTTGCGTGAGCATTGTAAAAAAATGCATGATTTATCATGAAATGATATGATAATTTCTAGAAAGTGTGTGAACATTTTTATAAATTATATGAATAATTTCTAAAAATGATTGAATGTGTCTAAAAACATGTGAACAATTTTAAAATATATGAACACATTTTCAAATTACATGAACATATTGTTAAATTCATGAATATTTTTTCAAATATGTGAACTTTTTCTAAAACATGCGTAGAATTTAAAAGTATCACAACATGGTTACTAAATTACAGGATTATTTATTTTCAAAACAAATATATATTGCAAAATAACAGAAAAGCGAGTAGAAAAAATAAAAGGTTTCTTTTTGAGGTGTAATAAAAGGGTTTGGTGAGGTTAGTTTCTCACTTCATGATGTGCTCGCTTAGCACAAGGCCATGAGTGTGGTGAGGGCAACCGGAAGTAAAATTCCGAGTAGAAAGCACTATATATTTTCTCGTGAAAGTAAATCTGTACCTACAGAAGAAGTAAATATGTGCTTCTGATGTAAAAAAAACGTATTTCTTCCCTTTTCCAGAGAAATAACTCTACTTCTAGCGGAAGCAAATCTGTGCCTCCATCAGAAGCACAAATTTGCGACTTGTGAAAGAAAA